>NC_058085.1:39681426-39905337 GCF_014858855.1 Bufo gargarizans
CGAGGGCCTGCTGCTGATCTGACCATCTAAAACATTAGGGGTGAGGGCCTGCTGCCGAGTTGACCATCTAATAAATTGTGTGGGTGAGGGCCTGCTGCTGAGCTGACCATCTAAAAAAATTGTGGGTGAGGGTCTGCTGCCGAGCTGATCATCTAAAAAAATTTGTGGGCGAGGGCCTGCT
Source organism: Bufo gargarizans (assembly GCF_014858855.1). NCBI lineage: Eukaryota > Metazoa > Chordata > Amphibia > Anura > Bufonidae > Bufo > Bufo gargarizans. The sequence goes on from NC_058085.1 coordinate 39,681,608, forward strand.
ACCAAGCTGAACATCTAAAAAATGTTGTGGGCGAGGGCCTGCTACCGACCTGACCATCTAAAAAATTTTGTGCGCGAGGGCCTGCTGCCGAGCTGACCATCTAAAAAAATTGGTGGGCGAGGGCCTGCTGCCGAGCTGACCATCTAAATATTTAGGTGTGAGGGTCTGCTGCTGAGCTGACTCTAAAACATTATGGTTGAGGGCCTGCTGGTGACCCTCTAAAACATTATGGGTGAGGGCCCGCTGCTGAGCTGACCCTGTAAAACATTAGGAGTGAGGGTAGCCTAATAAGCATGTTGATATGATGGAGGAGGAGCATGAGAAAAGGGATATTAAACCATATACCCTTTTTAGTGGTGGAAGGGGTGCATGGGAATACAGTGCATTCAATACACCATAAAAGCCACATTTAGGCCTCTTTCACATGGGTGTCATGTTTTTGGCCCGGATAAGATGCGGGTGCGTCGCGGGAAAATGCACGATTTCTCCGCGCGAGTGCAAAACATTGTAATGCGTTTTGCTTGCACGTGAGAAAAATCGGCATGTTTGGTACCCAAACCTGAACTTCTTCACAGAAGATCGGGGTTGTGTAGATTGTATTATTTTCCCTTATAACATGGTTATAAGGGAAAATACTAGCATTCTTAATACAGAATGCATAGTACAATAGGGCTGGAGGGGTTAAAAAAATAAATAAAATTAAACTCACCTTAATCCACTTGCTCGCGCAGCCCAGCTTCTCTTCTGTCTTCATCTTTGCTGTGCACAGAAAAATGACCTTTGATGATGTCACTGCGCTCATCACATGATCTTTTTTTACCATGGTGATAGATCATATGACGGACCATGTGATGAGCGTAGTGACGTCATCACAGGTCATTTTCCTGCACAGCAAAGAGAAGACGGGCTGCGCGAACAAGTGGATTAGGTGAGTACATTCTTTTTAACCCCTTCAGCCCTATTGTACTATGCATTCTGTATTAAGAATGCTATTATTTTACCTTATAACCATGTTATAAGGGAAAATAATAATGATCGGGTCTCCATCCCGATCGTCTCCTAGCAATCGTGCGTGAAAATCGCACCACATCCACACTTGCTTGCGGATTCTTGCGATTATCACGCAGCCCCATTCACTTCTATGGGGCCTGCGTTGCGTGCAAAATGCACAAAGAGGAACATGCTGCGATTTTCACGCAACGCATAAGTGATGCGTGAAAATCACCGTTTATCTGCACAGCCCCATAGAAGTGAATGGGTCCGGATTCAGTGCGGGTGCAATGCGTTCACCTCACGCATTGCACCCGCGCAGAAATCTCGCCCGTGTGAAAGGGGGCTTAGAGGGCTTTCATGTTCAGCCACTTTCCTCTGGTGGAGTAGAGAAGTCAGGGGCAATCCAGGTCTTGTTAATTTTTATAAGAGTCAGCCGCTCAGCATTTTCAGTTGACAAGGTCTGTGCTTACCAGTTATTATGGCCCCAGCAGCACTAAATACACGCTCTGACAAAACGCTGGCGGCAGACCAGCACCTCCAAGGCGTAGAGCGCCAGTTCGTGCCACGTGTCCAGCTTGGACACCCAGTAGTTGTAAGGTACACAGGGATCATTGAGGACACTGACACGGTCTGCTATGTTCTCCTTCACCATCTACCAAAATTTTTCCCTCCTTCTGACACTAGGCAGCACATCAGGGTGAGGGTGCTGGCGAGGTGTCATAAAACTGTCCCAGGCCTTGGAGAGTGTTGCCCTGCCTCTGTTGGAACTGCTGTGTGTTCCCCTCGTCTTCTCTCCTTGATTGGCCAAGGAACTACGTACTCTGCTGCCAGCGTTGTCAGCTAGAAATTTTTGGAGCAATTTTTCCACAAGGACCTTCTGGTATTGCACCATTTTGCTCGTCCTCTCCACCACAGGAAAAAGAGATGAGAAGTTCTCTTTGTAGCGGGGGTTGAGAAGGGTTAACAACCAGCAATCAGTGTTGGCCAAAATGCGTACAATGCGACTGCGAGGGTCACGGGAAAGGCAGCTTAACATTAAGTCAGCCATGTGTGCCAGAGTCCCAACAGACAAAACTTTGCTGTCCTCATCAGGAGGATGACTCTCAATCTCCTCTTCCTCCTCTTCTACCCATCCACGCTGAGCAGATGGAATAAAACTTTCATGGGTACTACCCTCTGCAGCGGCGAAAAAAATTACACTGAACATCACTGATATTTCGGATGCTCTAACGTTATACTGGAGATGTAGCGCAGGTAATGTCGCTGCCACCAGCAGCAAAAAAGTTTGATTGAATGTCACTGATATTTCGTATATGCAAACGTTATACAGGAGATGTAGCGCATGTAATGTAACTGTCCGCAACAAACACCATCTGCAGAAAAAGTACACTGGATGTCACAGATATTTTTAGGCTGCGCACACGTTAGACAGAAGATGCAGCGCAGATAATGCCGCTGTCTGCAGCGGCCAAACAATTGCAAGCTATTTAGCGCAGGTTGCGCTAAAAATATATAATGCTGCCAGATACAACTATATTCCTTAAAAGGACTTTTGGGTCTCTAATAAGTTCTAGCAATTTAGTGCAGGTTGCACTAAAATATATATTGCTGCCACACACAGTAGTGCATAGTCCTAAAAAGGACTTTTGGGTCTATAACAAGTATAAAAACTAAAATATTGCTATTTCAATCCCTACACTATCTCTCCCTTCTGCTCTCCAGCTCTCCCTGACTAATATATAATATATAGCACCCGATGACACGTTCAGGGCCAGCCAATCACTGTAATGCCAGCAGCCAACATTGCTACGGCATTACAGTGAGGGCAGTACTTACCTGCATGTTTATTGGCTGCGTAGAAGCCAACAAACGCGCGGGGAGGAGACTCGAGCATCGTGCTCGAGCAAACGTGGTATTCGGCCGAACACCACGATGTGCCGAGCATGCTCACCCAACATTAGTAAGAAGTTGAGGAAAAAATCAGCAAGAACACTGAAAACCTGGGTGAAGAAGAAGAGACCATCCATTAAAGACAACAGAACACCATCTATCCTATAGTGTGAGACTGGGACCCAATGGACTCCCCTTGTATCTCCAAGCGTGGAAATATTTTCTCTGTCAGTAGACTCCAGGGAGGCATGTTAAATAGTTTAGAGAAAAAACACAGGTCAGGACCTATGCCATGATTTAAGCCCCCAGAAATCCAAATTCACACATGGGTCTTAGTTTAAGAAGTTGTTGTTATGTCATGTACTTTATGCTGCTCCACTCTGTGTGTGTGCCTGTGAGACCCTGCAAAAGTTTGGTGAGCCACTATACATGGCGGCAGCACCAGAACCTGCCATGATCTCAGAAGGATGTGCTAAGAGTCAACAGAGACGCATGCTGACATCAAGGTGAGCACTGTGGCGCTAAGGTATGCACAAAAACGCTAGCTAGGAGGAGCCAGGTGAGAAAAGGTTTGTATCTGAAACCTAGGACCCCCGCTGATGGGTTGTTTGAGAAGGCACCAGTGCTTGTAGTAGCACCTCGTCCTTCTCTCTGACTACCATGCACAGTGCTGTACATTGTATACCTGCTGTGCTTAGTATCGTGCTCAGCCTCATTAGTTTCAAAGGGGCTGAGCTGCATCTAGGCCACATAACTGAGGAACGTAAAGTCACACGGCCTTGGGAAAGCTAGAGAAGACTGCAGTGCTACTGTGTGCCTTCTCAAACAGCTAAGTGTGGGGGGAGTCCTGGGTGTCAGACGCCACCAATCAGATACTGATGACCTATCCTGAGGATAGGTCAAAAGTAAAAACACTTGGAAAACCTCTTTCAAGACTTGAACTATGTTGGCAACCTGGTGGCTTAGATCCATACTCTCATGTACACAGAGTATTATGTGACATGCACACTGCATTGTCAGCTGTGGGTAGTTGGTAAATCTGTGAAAAGTAGTGAGGTAGGCCACAAAGACTCATAGAGGCACACAGGAGCATCCTTACTGACTTGTACAAACCTGCCTGAAATTCCTAGGTGAGGCAGGCTGTGAAAGGGAGAAGCTTCATAGAAACCCATAGCTATAGATACCAAAACTTTGATGGACCCACTGTCACAAACCAGTGAGTGTGAACCCACTGTGCCATGTGTCCTACCTCCTCTAAGAGCATTGTCTAAGTGAACCCCTGGATCTTCACAGTACCCCTGATGGTGGGGATAAACTTTCCTGAGGGGAACACCAGGTCGATACCTCTTGAAGAGGATAGGCACACGAGTCAGCTAGTCCAGGCGGTACAGGAGGTGCCTGAGAAATGTACCAGAGGTACAGGACCGAAGGATGAGGCAGAGGCGTAGTGTAATGACCGGCATCACGCAAAGGGAGGGAAAAGGGAAGGCCCTGCCCAAGGGAGAGGGAAAGGTGGTGACCCCTGACTCATCTTGCGGCTGGCACCTGACTGCCCTGACGTCCCTAGACTGGTTCCTCACCCGTACGCCAATCACGTGCCTAAACCCTAGCTTTCCCTAAGATGAGCCCTAGGTAGTGAAAGGGGCGGTGGGATCACTAGTCCGCACCACTGACACTAAAAGGAAAACACCAAGGAGAGGACAGACAATAGAGACAAACATATAATCCCAGGTGGGCGACAACAGCAGACCACAAAGGCCCAACAGGGATCCGGAGGGTAACGTTCTGGAACAACAACCAGGGAACGCAGCAACACAGCTCCAGTGGGTCAGTATAGAAGTCCAGGCAGGAAGCTCTATATCTGGCAACCAGAGAAGTGGGAGAGGGTAATTTAAGGAGGTTGGGCGTGCTGGACAAGGAACAGCTGAGGAGAAGGAGCTATGGATCCCTGAGTGAGCCAAAAAGGGTTGCAAAGCAAACCCAGAAAGCTACCATAAAGAAACAGCCCTATCTTTCTACATAGAGCGCGCAGCCAACCGCTGCGACTTCCTGACCCCGGGTATAACGGAGTCAGGCGTGGTTCTTGACACCCTCGTGACAGTACCCCCTCTCTACGAGGGGCCTCCGGACACTCAGGACCAGGTCTCTCAGGATGAGAGGCATGAAAAGCCCGAACTAGCCTGTCGGCGTTTACTTCAGACGCAGGAACCCACATTCTTTCCTCGGGACTGTAACCTCCAATGCACCAGATATTGAGGAGAGCGGCGGACCCGACAAGAATTAACAATTTTGGATATCTGAAACTCTAGATTACCATCCACAACAACAGGAGGGGGTGGCAGCGGTGACGGTTCTAGAAGTGGAACATATTTCTTGAGTAACGACTTATGAAAGACGTTATGGATTTAAAAAGTCTGAGGTAGCTCCAGGCGAAAAGCCACGGGGTTAATGACGGCTACAATTTTGTAAGGGCCAATGAACCTAGGACCCAGTTTCCAAGAGGGAACCTTTAATTTAATATTCCTAGTAGATAACCACACATAGTCATTCACTCCTAGGTCCGGACCTGGCGACCATCTCTTATCAGCCATGCATTTGTATTTACCTCCCATATTTCTCAAGTTAGCTCGCACCTTCTGCCATACCAATGAAAGAGATGATGAAAAACGTTCCTCTTCAGGAACCCCAGAAGACCCCCTCTCTTTGAAAGTACAGAATTGGGGATGAAAACCATATGCACCAAGAAATGGTGACTTTCCAGTGTATTCCTGACAACGATTATTTATGACAAACTCAGCTAACGGTAAATATGATGGCCACAACTCTTGGTTTTCAGACACAAAACATCTTAGATATGTCTCAAGGTTTTGGTTGGTACGCTCAGTCTGTCCATTCGACTGAGGATGGAAAGCTGAGGAAAATGACAAGTGTACCCCCAAACGGGAACAAAAAGCTTTCCAAAATTTAGAAATAAACTGGGTACCCCGATCCGAAACAACATCGGAAGGGACCCCGTGAAGCTTCACGATTTCACTGATGAATACCTGAGCAAGAGTCTTAGCATTAGGTAGTGCGGGTAACGCAATGAAGTGTACCATTTTGCTAAACCTGTCCACTACTACCAAAATGACTGTTTTACCTGCAGACAAAGGTAAGTCAGTGATAAAATCCATTGGCAGATGTGTCCATGGCCTATTGGGAATGACAAGTGGTAATAAAGACCCTGCAGGACATGTATGAGAGACTTTCGCGCGCGCACAAGTAGAACAAGAAGACACAAAACCCATTATATCCTGACGCAACCTTGGCCACCAAAAACAACGAGACAATAGCTCCAAGGTTGCTTTACTACCCGGGTGCCCAGCAAGTGCCGAATTATGATGTTCCTTCAATAATTCGAAACGCAGGTTCAACGGTACAAACAATTTCTCTGAGGGGCAAGAGACCGGGGCGTCCCCCTGGGCCTCTAACACCTTCCCCTCCAGAGCAGAGTGTACCGCAGAGACAACCACTCCTCTTTGTAGAATGGGTACCGGATCACTCACATTACCCCCTCCAGGGAAACAACGAGATAATGCATCAGCCTTGGTATTTTTTGCCCCAGGACAATATGTAATAACAAAGTTAAGAGACGCTTAGCTGATTCGAGGTACAGAAGGTTTTTGTGGTCCGCAATCACAGTGACGGGGTGGATTGCCCCTTTAAAAAGTGACGCCATTCTTCAAACGCTAGTTTAATAGCTAATAGTTCCCTATTGCCAATATCATAGTTATTTTCTGCTGCAGATAGGAGACGGACCCTGAGACAGCACAGCCCCTACTCCACCTCTGACGCATCGACTTCAACAATAAAAGGCTGGGAGACATCAGGTTGGACTAGTACAGGTGCCGAGGTAAACCTCTCTTTTAGAGAGGAAAAAGCAATTTTAGCGGCGTCAGACCATTTAGAAAAATCAGTCCCCTTCCTAGTCATGTCAGTAAGGGGTTTTACAATAACTGAATAATTTTTAAAGAATTTCCTATAGAAATTTACGAAGCCCAAGAACCGTTGCAGTGCTTTGAGGTTCTCAGGAAGATCCCAATCTATAATTGCCTGGACCTTCATAGGATCCATACGGAAACCTGAAGCAGATAATAAATAACCTAGGAATTGTATCTCCTGAACGGCGAAGACACACTTTTCAATTTTAGCATATAATTTATTCCTCCGTAGGACCTGCAGTACCTGTCTGACATGCACCTCATGTGTTTTCAGATCAGACGAATAAATTAAAATATCATCTAGGTATATTACCACAAACCTGCCGATAAGATGACTAAAAATGTAATTAACGAAATGTTGGAAGACAGCAGGAGCATTGGTCAGACCGAAAGGCATGACTAGATTTTCATAATGCCCCTCAGGGGTGTTAAAAGCTGTCTTCCACTCATCCCCCTCCTTGATACGAATCAGATTGTAGGCCCCCCTAAGATCAAGTTTGGCGAACCACCTAGCACCCGCAATCTGATTAAACAGGTCAGGAATGAGAGGAAGAGGGTATGGGTCTCGGATGGTTATCCGGTTTAATTCGCGAAAATCTAGGCAAGGACGCAGGCCCCCATCTTTCTTTTTAACGAAGAAAAACCTTGCAGCGACAGGTGAAGAGGAGGGTCTGATGTGTCCCTTAGCCAGACTCTCGGAGATATAATCTTTCATGGCTTGTCTCTCCGGACCCGAAAGATTATATAACCTGGTCTTGGGTAATTTTGCGCCGGGAATAAGGTTAACCGGGCAATCATAAGGACGGTGAGGTGGTAACTTCTGACAACCCTTATTTCAGAAAAAACGTCCTCAAAGTCCGAAACAAATGTAGGTAGGGTAGCTATGGAGGCGACTAAGCAATTGCTATTTAAGCAATTTTCTCTGCAATGCTCACTCCACTCCAATATCTCCCTGGCCTGCCAATCCACCACTGGATTGTGCGCTACCAACCAGGGAAGGCCCAGCACCACCGGAGTGGGAAGCCCCTCCAGAACATAACATGAAAGCATCTCGTTATGGTGGTCCCCTACCCGAAGGTGTCATTTATGGACAATGTGGGTGAGGTTTCTCTGAGACAGAGGAGCAGAATCAATAGCGAAAATGGGAATAGGTCTCTGTAGCGTACAGAGAGACAAACCCATAGTGTGGGCAAAATGGGCATCTATCAAATTTACTCCTGCTCCATTGTCTAGAAAAAAAGAAATAGTCTCCGTCTTAGTGCCAAAAACAACAACCGCTGGCAACACAAATTGCGATGTTCATATGGAGGAAACATACCCCCCGGCTGACATCCTCCACACAGCATGGGGTTAGTAGTTTTCCGACGGTCTTTTGTTTTTGAGGAAAGAAGGACAGACATTAATGAAATGACCCCTCTCCCCACAGAAAAAACAAAACCCACGCCAACGGCAAACCTCCGGAGGATGGACCTGACGAGTAGTTCCTCCTAGCTGCATAGGCTTGTCTAAGTCCGTACAGACTAACTGCTGCTTGGGAGGGGTTACCAATTGCTCCGGGTCTTTCAATCTGTCCCTAAGACGTCTATCTATTTGGATAGAAAGGGACATAACCGCATCAAGGGAAAAGGGGGTCTCATATAGCGCAAGCGCATCCTTAACCCTTTCGGATAACCCAGAGTAGAACTGACTCCTGAGAGCCGGGTCGTTCCACTGGGTATCCGTAGCCCACCTACGGAACTCAGAGCAATACTCCTCTACTGGCCGCTCTCCCTGTAGGAGTCTCCGTAATTTTGATTCAGCCAGTGCAACTCGGTCAGGGTCGTCATATATGAGACCCAAGGTCCCAAAAAATTCATCCATTGACCGGAGAGCCTAGGAATCAGTGGGTAAAGAGAACACCCAGGATTGCGGGTCCCCCTGCAGCAGGGAAATAACAACCCCCACCCGCTGTTCTTCATTACCAGAGGAGTAAGGGCGCAGCTTAAAATATAATTTACAGGCCTCACGGAATGTCACAAACTTGTACCTTCCCCCAGAAAATCTGTCAGGGAGAGCAACCTTGGGTTCCGCAACAACCTGGTTACCTGTAGCAACCGCTGGGCTTGCGGTCAGTTGTAATTGCTGCTGTTGCTGGAGGACCGACGCCTTCAATCCTGCCACCTCCAAAGACAGGCCATGAAATTGCTTTGACAAAGCAGCAATTGGATCCATACTGGGGCCAGATATAATGTAATGACCGGCGTCACGCAAAGGGAGGGAAAAGGGAAGGCCCTGCCCAAGGGAGAGGGAAAGGTGGTGACCCCTGACTCACCTTGCGGCTGGCACCTGACTGCCCTGACGTCCCTAGACGGGTTCCTCACCTGTACGCCGATCACGTTCCTAGACCCTGGCTTTCCCTAAGATGAGCCCTAGGTAGTGAACGGCCGGTGGGATCGCTAGTCCGCACCACTGACACTAAGAGGGAAACACCAGGGAGAGGACAGACAATGGTGGGCGACAACAGCTCCAGTGGGTCAGTATAGAAGTCCAGGCAGGAAGCTCTATATCTGGCAACCAGAGAAGTGGGAGAGGGGAATATAAGGAGGTTGGGAGTGCTGGACAAGGAACAGCTGAGGAGAAGGAGCTACGGATCCCTGAGTGAGCCAAAAAAGGTTGCAAAGCAAACCCAGAAAGCTACCATAAAGAAACAGCCCTATCTTTCTACATAGCGCGCGCAGCCAACCGCTGCGATTTCCTGACCCTGGGTATAACGGAGTCAGGCGTGGTTCTTGACACCCTCGTGACACGTAGTCAGACGGGCAAAAGGTCAGGGCAGGCGGCACAAATACAGGTCAGGCAATCTGGATCAGCAACAGGAGAGTCAAGGCAAGCAGAAAGGGATCTAACAGGTTGCAGAGTCTAGGAATACAGATACGAGTCAGGACTACAGGAACACTAGTGGAAACTAAGAACCTTAGCAGGACACAAGGACCTTGACACTGAGGCATCTGGGAAGGGGGCAGAGCCACTTATATATGCGCAGGAGGGCTAAGATAGGTCAGCGAGGTCACATGACCTAACCCATAAAGCCCAGGAAGTGACGCGCACCGGCCTTTAATAAATTGCTGCAGGAAACAAACAGCAAGCATATTGTGGCCAGGGCTGAGAGGAAACTGTGGAGCAGATCCCCGCTGAACACAGGGCCCGGGACCACGGCGGTAAGCAGGAGAACAGCGGCACACAGCAGCTGCTGTTACACCCACTGAGTATTGCACAGTCCCTCACCCAGAAAAAAGCTCTCAAAAAATTCTCATGCCAAATGGAATGACAGGGGAGCCCATTATACAGGTCTCCATATCCAAAATATTGTGAGAAGGTCCATACAACATGTAATGTCTACGTTCAGGTGTAATCCTGCCATCTCCACCTTTCTCATTATACAAGATAAAACATATGATACTGGTGGATAAAACAGGACTGAGCACAGGATCTTAACAGCCTTCTACAGATCGTAGGGGACATTTCATGAGGCCTTATGTCTATCTACCTGATCATCCTGTGGGACATTGTGATCTTCTTCTGAGCCATCCTGTGGAAGAAGAGGACTGGGACATCTCTCTGGTGTTCTTCTCTCTTCCTTAACTGTAGGAAACACATCCAGTGACTGAATTCATCCCTTACACACAAATAATGAGAGGATGCGTGTATTTAGTCATGTCTATTACCTGGTGATGTGAGCGGCCGGGGATCCTCCATCATGATGTCCTTGTATAGATCTTTGTGTCCTTTTAAATACTCCCACTCCTCTATGGAGAAATAGACGGTGACATCCTGACACCTTATAGGAACCTGAAAACACAATGATACAGTCATCACCCCGATCCCTTCATAGCATTCCTGTATAACGTGCCATCATTCCCAGCAGTGTCACCTCTCCAGTCAGCAGCTCAATCATCTTGTTAGTGAGTTCTAGGATCTTCTCTCTATTGATTTCCTCATGTATCAGGGGGTAAGGTGGGGGCCCCGTGATTGGGCTCAGGGTTCTTCCCCATCCTTCAGACACAGGGTCCTGACAGCGCTCACTAGAGGTCTTCTTCACTACTGTGTAGTCCTGGTTATGAAGAGACACAGTAATAAATATCACTCTATAATTTTCCAGAGTCCCTCACCTCTCCAGTCATGTCCATCTGTTAGTAACATAGATAAGATGATGTAATGTGACATCATCAGAATCTCTCACCTCTCCAGTAAGCCAGAAGAGGATCTCTAGGGTGAGATTTATTATACTTTCCACCATCTTATCCCTTTCCCTGTCCATCCTTGACAGGTCAATCGGGAGAAGGATCTTATATAGAAGATATCCACTGAGCGGATCCTATATTGTAGGAACCTGAATGGAAAGAAGATGAGACGATGTAAAATCCTACAAAATTCCATGTAAAATTCAATTACTGGAGATAATAAGAGAAGACGTTGGAGGAGATAATAAAGTGTAGATGTTGTGTTCTCTATTGTATGGCTATTGCTTGCATATGAGTTCAATAGTTTATCAAAGCAGTCGCTCCATATTTCACGTCCTACCTTCACATGACCACTGTAGTCAATCTAGGGGAACACAGGCAATGACAGAGAGAAATTCTAATCCAAATTATCTATATGTTTAGAGCGTGCAAGGCGCTTAGTCAATCTCTAACGCGGATATCCTCTCCTTCAAGTCTCATCATGAATCCAGCAAAACTTAAGTGGGTTCAGACGCCTTGGAAAAAATATTGATCTTTCACTAGTTCACCGCACAAACGATCAGATTATCTGATGAATGAGCGTTTCGCTTGTTCATAGAAAAATCGGTACCGACTTTACAGATTGTCATAATGAGCGTTGGATTTATATCCATTTAGAAGTTACGTTTTAGAACGGCGGATAGTTCCGTAATTCTGACATATAAAGATAGGGGTGAGCGAGAGATGACGATACGCACTGCGGGGCTCAGTACTTAATTCACTACCAGGAACGGCCTGAAAAACATGGATTAAACCTGTAAAAAGATCTCTAAAATGAATCTTTTTCTTAGGCTCCGCTCACATCTCCGGCAGAAGAACAGACTGCCGGGGTCACCCAGAGTGATCCGCCGCTACACCTGGTACATAGTGTACACACTTAAATGTATATATATATATATATATATATATATTGTATATACACAGTGAAAGGATTAATGATCCCTCTGCCCCACAGACAATGGCGGTGACTGTACACATACCTCCGTCTGCACCGCTGGACACTACATGTATGTGGGAGGGGGGAGACTAGTGGGATAAAGGACCTTTCATGATGTCATGACCATGTGGGGGAGGAGTCAAGCTTGTAGTTGTGTTACTTAGGTAGTTAAAGGACCTGTGATGATGTCATGACCATGTGACCATGTGTGGGAGGAGTCAGGCTCCAGGTTGTGAAGTGTTGTACCTGGAGATATATTATTGATGTATAATCCCCCAGTGCCTCTGAAACGACGCATATCGTGGCGCAGCTGACCAATTACATGTGTAGGGATGCGGAAAGGCAATCACCTAAAGATGTGCCAGATTTTAGGAAGATCAAGCATTGGTTCGAGTTGTCCAGGAATGATGTAAAGGGTTAAGATTAGCAGACGCGCTCTCAAACATTCGAAACAGGGGCACTCAGTGAGGCGGTCAGTACGTACCCGGATACGCGATACGATCCAACTCTGATATAAATTGAAAAAGATGAAGAATGTGGGGGAATCCTTACGCCAAACAATTGTGAATTTCACTGTCACAACTCGCAATTTTTCACTGGCCCTAAAAAGTGGGTGTGGAGAGGACAGGGCCACTCGCCCCAGAACATTTACCGTTATTTATGCCAGAAACTGATGTAAATTACAGAGTTACGAGCTGGAATAGATTTCCGTCTGGCACACAGGCAGCTGGACAAGGCACTTCATTTATGATGAGGCCAGAGAAGGACCCAGCGCACACTGGTCTTGATAAATCAGGGCCATAGTCTTTATTCTGAGTTGAGATATTCAGTGGTAAAAAAAAAAACTGATTTAGGCCTTATGCACACGACTATTGTTTGGTTCCGCATCCGAGCCACATGTTTTTCTTCAATGGGTCCGCAAAAGATGCAGACAGCGCTCGGTGAAAAAAATAAAAAATAGAATGTATCCTATTCTTGTCCATTTTGCGGACAAGAATAGGCATTTCTATCATGGGCCGCTCATTACATTTTGCAAATTGCGGAACATACATGGGCGGCTTCCGTGTTTTGTGGATCCACAATTTGCAGACTGCAAGACATGGCCTTCTTATAGTAAGAAGTAGTGTTGGTCGAACACCAAAGTGCTCGGGTGCTCGAGTAGAACAGCTCGGGATGCTCGGGATGCTCGGGTGCTCTACTGAGCACCCGAGCACAATGGAAGTCAATGGGAGAACCCGAGCATTAAACCAGGCACCCCCTGCTCTGAAGAGGGGAGGGTGTCTGGTTCATCATAAAAGGTCAGAAATTGATGGAAGCACTACTGAAATAGTTTGAGAACAGCATGGGGAGGATGTCTGGATGCATCTTGGACTCCCAGGTCGCTGCTGGGAACGATGTTTTTCTGAGTAGTATGCCACTTTTACAGACTGACAATAATACTCACTAAACCGAAGATAAAATTGATTTTATAGGAAAAATTGTTAGGAAACATTCTTTCCAGTATATTTACTTGTATAAAAAGTGCAGGTGCTGCCAAAAATTACCAAGAAGAGGCACTCTGGTACAACCTGTATATCACATAAAGGAGGGCCTCATTGATATTGTGGTACAATTGTTCAGGTAGTGGGACTCCTACACTCATAAAGCCTCTGCACTAAGTGAAAGGGCTGCCAAAAATTACAAGGAACCGGAATACACCCTTTATTACACATAAAGGAGGGCATCATACACACCCTTGAAAAATTATGATTGATGGCTAGTTGGTGACCCTCAAAAACATTAGGAGCAAGGGCCTGCTGGTAACCCTCTTAAACATTACAGGCGAGGGCCCGCTGCTGATCTGACCATCTAAAACATTAGGGATGAGAGTCTGCTGCTGAGCTGACCATCTAAAACATTAGGGGTGAGGGTTTGCTGCTGAGCTGACCCTCTAAAACATTGGGGGTGAGGGCCTGCTGCTGAGCTGACCATCTAATAGATATTGTGGGCGAGGGTTTGCTGCCGAGCTGACCATCTAAATAATTTTGTGGGCGAGTGCCTGCTGCCGAGCTGACCATCTAAAAAATGTTGTGGGCGAGGGCCTGCTGCCAAGCTGATCATCTAAAAAATGTTGTGGGTGAGGGCCTGCTGCCGAGCTGACCATCTAAAAAAATTTGTGGGCGAGGGCCTGCTGCCGAGCTGACCATCTAAAAATTTAGGTGTGAGGGTCTGCTGCTGAGCTGACTCTAAAACATTATGGTTGAGAGCCTGCTGGTGACCCTCTAAGACATTATGGGCGAGGGCCCGCTGCTGAGCTGACCCTCTAAAACATTAGGAGCGAGGGCAGCCTAATAAGCATGTTGATATGATGGAGGAGGAGGAGGATGAGAAAAGGGAGATTGAACCATACACCCTTTTTACCCCTTCTAAATCTCGCGCCTGCGCTGCACCGGTCTTCAGTCGGCGCAGGCGCACTGAGAGGATGACGCTCGCTCGGCCGCTCCATCCTCAATGCGCCTGCGCCAGGTGTAGATGTGACGTCATCGGCGCAGGCGCATTGAGGATGGAGCGGCTGAGAAAGCGTCCTCCTCTCAGTGCGCCTGCACCGACTGAAGACCGGTGCGGCGCAGGCGCGAGATTTAGAAGGCAGACAGGGCTAGCCAGAGGACGAGAGCGCTTGCTGGCCCTGTCAATCAACAGGAGGAGGGGGTGTTTATTTGAAAGGAGGATGCGGCTGCTACCAGCAAGTAGCCGCCCTACTTGCTGGTAGAGAGGTAATTTACATATTATAAAAGTGCGTTTTTTGAAGAAACTACTGAAAGAAAAAGAGTAAGAGGACTATATATTGATAAATCGCAGTATAAGGATTTTAAGTAGCCAAAAAATGAAAAATGACAGAAGCCCTTTAAAGACAACAGAACACCATCTATCCTATAGTGTAAGACTGGGACCCAGCCGACTCCCCTCGTATCTCCAAGCGTGAAAATATTTTCTCTGTCAGTAGACTCCAGGGAGGCAGTGAGATGTTAAATAGTTTCGAGAAAAAACACAGGACCTACACCATGATTTATTTAAGCCCCCAGAAATCCAAATTCACACAGTACCGCCTCCAGAAACCCCCAATGGCCCTATCAAATGGTTTTTCAGCATCCAATTAGAGAACATTGCTGGTCCTGGAGAGTCCTGGAGGCTTCATTACGTCAAATATCCTTTTGTCCCATCTTTAGGCCTCATGCACACGACAGTTGTTTTTCTCGGCCTCTGTTCCATTTTTTTTGCAGATAGGATGGGGACCCATTCATTTTAATGGGTCAGCAAAAAAATGCTGATAGTTCATCCGTTTGTGTTCCGCGTCCGTTGTCCGTGTTTCCTTTCAGCCCAAAAAATTTTGCATATCCTACTTTTTTCACATTTGCGGACAAGGATAGGCATTTAATACAAGGGATCTGTGGAAAAAAACAGATCCTCCCAAAAAAAAATGAATGCCGCGTCCGTTTTTTTTAGCGGACACACAATTTGCGGATGCAAAAAACAACTGTCGTGTGCATGAGGCCTTACTCTGGAGAATACTGAAAGCGCCCGCCTGATCTGGGGAAATGATGGAAGGAAGTATCACATGAACTTTGGAAGCCAAGACTTTCTAAAATAGTGTAAGTTCACTATTCAGTAGAGATATGGACCTATAGTTGGCAGGACAGTCTAGGTAAATAAATCTTGGAGTTATTATTATTATTATTATTATTTATTATTAAAGCGCCATTCATTCCCTGGCGCTGTACATATGATAAGGGGTGCACATACATAATACAGACAATAACATTTCTTTCTGGATCCGACCAGTGCTCAATGTAGAATTAAACAGACATTATGGAATAGGGGAGAGCTAAATGTTTTATCATATTCCCCAAAAACCCCATCAGGTCTAGGTGCTTTATGAGATTTTATGGCCCAAGACAATTCCATGTAGGAAATATGGACATTGAGAGAATCCAACTCTTCTTGTTAATAACAGGTAGAGACAGAAAACTTAAAAAAAACGCATACTAAGGAGTAGCTAGGTCAGGGCGTATTTGGATCCTCCCTCAAGTTATACAACATATAAAAGTAGTCTGCAAAGGAGACCGTTACTTTCTGCAGATGAGGGACTGTGGTGCCATTAAGAGAACATATGGAGTCCATTTTCTGCCAGCCCTTTATTCAGGTGCCATGCAGATCCTGCTTCTGATCTGTCTCTCATATTGTAAAATTTCACCTTATTTCACCTACGTATTGAAATCATAGGGAAGTCGGCTTATCTTTGGTGGCCACTTTTTTATATGTTGATATATCTGCCACAATGTCTTGCAGTTGTTGATCTCTTTGCGTTTTAAGTGTTGCCGCGGACTGCAATGGCATACCGCTAATATACGCTTTATGTGTGCCATAACAAAAGAACAGACACATCTCCCGTATCATCACATCAGAAGAGTTATGAGGCAGGAGTCATACGCACACACGCTGGCAGGATTCTTTGGGGGAATCAAAAGGATTTTGGAGGTCATTCACAAACAGATATATGCCGCTTTTTGGTGTATATCTGTGGCAGATTGCTGAGCAAAGTTTTTTTTTACTACAACAATTCTATTTAGCTCAGACTAGTGTACCTAACCTGACTTATTGGTCTTCATCACAGTTGTTGTATTTTGTTGTAGTGGACTCTGTTGGTGCAGTCTCAAAAGCTGGGTCAGACCTGGAGAAAGCTTGGGTGGTGGCAGAAATTATGTGGTTTTTGCTGGTGGAGGCTGTATGGGTATCTCTCATGTAGTCATTTTTCTCCACAGTGCCGATTGTTATTGTATTGGACTTTTCCTTCGAAATGATTGCTGAAAATTGTCTTGTCTACAAAAAATTTCGAAGTTTCTTATATTTAACAAAATTGTTTTAAATTTTGTTTTGGAACACAAGAATCTGTTCAGTAAAGGGTGCCTTCATACCAAACCATTGCTGTCTCAAAGCTCTACTTTGATTTTTTTTCCCCAAAAAAAATTATTGAAAATTGTCTTCAAAACCATCTGTTTTCTTCACTGTGCTTGCATACAAAACCATTGCTGTCTGCAAGCTCTGCTAGATAAATATAAGCTGTGGGCTTTCAAGCAGGAACATAGGCACCAGGGCTCTACTGCAGCACATGAGGTGGCATCACCTGATCAGATAGAAAAATAAAACTGGCCAGCAATCACATCAAAACCATCCTAATTCTCTCCATTATCATGCTAGCAGATAGTCAACATCCACCAGCAGTACAATGTCATTATCATCATCAACTACTGCTTCTCCTGCTCAGACTTCTCCATAACAAAATGTATGGGGAGAAAATAACTTTATGTGCCTAGTTCTCCAATTTTTTGCCATGTGATCTCCCACCTGGTAAGTTGTAGCTGGTGCAGTTGCTGCCATATCACTTTGTGGATTCCACAGGTTGATGGCATGCAGTCAGACTTAATAGAAGCGCTAAAAAAGAAATAAAAGCGCTGTCTGTATCTTGTACCCAGGTGGCGAAGAATGTGGGCTGTGCCTTCGAACTGTCGCTGTATGGTAAGGTACATGCAACCATTGACAACCTGAAGTAGCTGTTACGGCCCACTTGGTCAATCTGTTGCATGCCAGGGGTGAGACATTATATCACAGCAACGAGCTCAAGTCTTATTGACACCAGATGCTTATCAACCTCCTCCACGTCCTCCTCAATGGACATCCTCTCATCCCTAACAGAAACAGGGCAGAACATTGCTTCCTCTACATTGTCTTCCAACCATATGTGTTTTTTCAACTGCTGAGCATGGGTGATAGAAGCCACACAGCAAATCATTTGCTATTCTGAATCAAGCAGCAAATTTCTCACTGAATCTCCCATCGTCAATTATGCTGGAGCATCTGCATGAGTAGCGTAAAGTAGTCAATGACTACATCATGCACCAGACCACCACAGCAAGACAGTGTGTGTTCTTTCAAGATCAGACAGTGGCAGCTCATCAGGGATGCGTGTCACGTACTTAGGTCCTTTGAAGAGGCCACCAGATTTGTGAGTAGGGCAACACCAGGATCAACTATGTCACCCCCCTCCCCCTTATATATTATATCGGAGCAAATGCTCAGGCTGATGTAACAGTTTCTGCACCTTGGTCACTGCCATGTAGCTGTTGTACATGCACATGGTTGAAGTTGCATGGAGGAGGATAAGGCTGAGGAGCTACAACTGGAAGAGTTGATGATGCGGGGAGACATGGAGTTTTCCCAAGCACAGCAAGGGGACAAGGCTGACACTCATTATGGCAGACATGATCCTGCTGCTGATGACGACACAGGC
Source organism: Bufo gargarizans (assembly GCF_014858855.1). Classification (NCBI taxonomy): domain Eukaryota; kingdom Metazoa; phylum Chordata; class Amphibia; order Anura; family Bufonidae; genus Bufo; species Bufo gargarizans. The sequence continues at coordinate 39,699,992 of NC_058085.1, forward strand.
CATGACCAACCATCAAAGTGCGGGATAGAGCCTGAAACAACTCAGTTCTAAAGCTAGCTGGTGAGCATGGCAAGCTGCATGATTGGTTGCAAAGTGATGACTAATGGTTAGCCATGCTTTTAGACCCTTGCTATAATAGCAAAATGCGGGAATGTGTTCCTACTATGGGAATGGAGGCAAGACAGAAACGCTGATTGGAATTAGGAGCTTACACATTATCAGCGTGTATCAGTACATGCTTGCAAAATCCACTATGGATGGTTGAGCAGAAAATACACAAGATCCTTATACTCCTATGAAAAAAAAGCCAGCCTTTTTGTTAAGAGCAGGAGAGTGAAATGTTATTGCACAGTCTACGTTGAGATCTATCTATTCCTGCATCATGAAAACATCACATTTATTTTTACGTTAAGACTAAAGAGAAGCTAAAATGAGTTTTGTGGTAGCCTCAGTTAACGGCTGTGGTGACACATTAGGTCTAGGAGAATCTGACACCAGTTGTGTCGATTAAGGGAACTAGTTAATTTTACAGGTCCCTTTTTTTTTTTTTTTTTTCACTCTGCACATAATGAGGAGCACGTAAGGAGTTGTTAGAAGCATTCTGGAGCAGGGGCATACATAGAAATCATGGGGCCCAATAGCAAAACTTAGAATTAGGACCCCCTTCCTGCAATAAGAAATATAATTATTGTAGCTGATCAGTTGGGGAGTGGGGTGTCACCACTACACACACACATACTGTAATCTGATATTGATGAGAAAAAAAGGTTTAATTGTGAAGTTGTTTTTTTTTATACTAAAATACCATACTTTTAATGAAATTGTACGTGTATTATGTTTGTTATACCTGCACGCAGGTTAAAATGGCAGAACTGGAACTAGCTCCAGTCCTGCCAGCTTCAGCAATGTGTCACATATATGTTATAGCTGACACCAACATCTAATAGTGCAAGCTCAAAATATATATATACACAATTTGTAACACCTATAGGTTGGGACAGACACGGACAGTGAGCCCCAACCCAGAACCTAGACCGGTTTCCCTACCTACTTGCAGTACGAGCCCTAGGTAGCAAGACAGCAACTGGTCAACTGCCCCTGTGCTACTTATGTGCAGAGACAGACAAACCCCAAGGGACAAAACAACACAAAACAGGGTTGTACGTAAATGGGTCGGAACCAAACAGGCTATGTAGTACCAAACAAGAGACAGAGTGGTCAGAAGACATGCCAGGGGCAGAGGAAGGGGCAATCCAATTAGCACAGGAACCAGGAACACAGCTATTGGGTCAGAGACTATCACTGGCACCGTTGTATGGCCAGAAAGGGGTTTAAATAGAGTACCGAGTTCCAGGATCAGAATCTGATAGGTCATGACTCGGAGCTCCATTAGTGAAAAGTAGTGTTGAGCAAATTGAAGTATCTAAAGTGGAAAAATTCTATTTACAAGCCAAATCTCCTCGTGCTTTGTGGTAACAAATCTATTATTCCTGAAATGGTGGTAAAAAAAACTAAACAAAACATACTCACCTCATTCATTTGCATGCAAAGAGGTTGTCGCGGTCATCTTGATTACAGAAACCGTGTGAAAACTCCTGCGGGGTGACGTGTGCGGCACCGAGCTGGCCGGGTACGAAATACTTCAATCAAGATGGCTGCAGCGGCCTCTCTGTGATCAAATGCATAAGGTATGTTTATTTTTTTTAAATACTGGATTAGCCCCTGATCCGTGATCAGCTATGAACACGACACCCGAGTTGTTCAATGGCGGAGGCGGTGCAATTGCTGTTCCCCACCATTGCGCCCGCTACCTACAAAGGGATTCGCTTTGGCACTAAGTAATTCATCACAAATCGAATTTTTCATAACTTTGCTTGTCTCTAGTGTAGGGATTTTCTCTGGTAGGCAGGGTAAGCGGACGCAATACAGAGGCACGACCACGGTTGAAAAGCAACAGTTCAGTGTTTATTCACACAAAAAGGCAGAAAGGAAAACCAATACTTTGCAAGAGTCCTGGTGTTAATTCACACAGCAAGAGTCCACAAAACGAAAACATGTCACCTGGCAGTCCACAGCAGGCTTTCGGGCGCCTGACTCCCAGCAGGCGTCTCTCTGTGAGATGTGGCTTCTTTTCACTCCCAGGAAAGTTCTCAGTTCCCAATCACACTGACAGCGACTCCACTACACTGACAAGAGACTGACAGCGCTCCACTGTCAGAGAGGAAAAAAAAACACAGCCAGCTGAGCTGGGTTTTTAAATCCCAGCCCAAAACCTGGCCTGGAACGTGGGGAACAGCCACCCACCCTGCTCTTTGGCTGCTCCCAATAAGAACCGGCCTGGATGGGCTTTACAGCCACACTAAGTAAAAAACACAGTGTCAGCCAGCCTAGCTGCTGCTAACACACTAAACTACCGGTTCCTATCTGACCGAAGCCCGGAACCTCGGTGACACATAACTTCCATCAATGACAGACCCCTGTGCCTTCCTACACTAGTCAGAAACACTAGCAGATAGGAATCAAGCAGCTGCTAATCTCCTCCAGGACACGCCCGCTGTGAGGAGAAACAAAGCATTGCATCCCATTGCTAAGGATTCTGTTGCATCACCAGTGGGTGTGGCTCAGCAGCGCATCTCTCCTGGCGAGGCAGTGCCGAAGATCGCACCGCTGGAGCCTGGACAGGTAAGTTTGTGACCACTTTCTATAATTTTCAAGAGGGGTCCAGTCTCTGCCCCTCATTGCTCTAATATAATTATGCTGTTACTAATAGGGCAATAAGGGGCAGGGACTGGACCCCGCTCAGAACTTGAAGCATATGTCTATGGGGGGTTGTCTATGGTTGTATATATACAGTAAACACCACCAACACGTTCCCCCACCCCTCCACATTGCAGGATTGTGTGTCTTTTTTCACTTACAGTCATTCACACAATGTGATGAGTGCTGCAGCTGTCGTTCAGCCTCACTTCCAGGTCACCGTGGTTCAGAACATTGGACTCTTGGATTAAACCTGTTACACGGCACTGGAGCAGGTAGAGCACAGCACTCCCATTACTCCTGTAATAGTGTCAGACTGAGGCAGATCATGCAAGAAGAGGCCAGAGTGGAGGTCGGGTGGTGATGCCTACAATTCAGTATCTAGCTAAGGTATTTTGTCTTTTATTATCAATTTAAAAAAAGAAAATTACTGCTTCACTGTATGACTTTTAACATGCTCAATAAGACTTGCTTTTCGATTAAAACATTTCCCACATTCAGAACATGAAAATGGCTTCTCTCCTGTGTGAATTCTCTGATGTGTAACAAGAGCCGATTTATCTGTAAAGCATTTCCCACATTCAGAACATGGAAATGGCCTCTGCCTCTCCCCTAAGTGAATTCGCTGATGTAAAACAAGATTTGATTTCTGGTGAAAACATTTCCCACATTCTGAACATGAATATGGCTTTTCCCCGGTGTGTATTCTCTGATGTTTCGCAAGATCTGATTTCTGTTGAAAACATTTGCCACATTCAGAGCATGAAAATAGCCTCGGCCTCTCAACTGTGTGATGTCTCTGATGTATAACAAGATCTGATTTCTGATGAAAATATTTCCCACATTCTGAACATGAAAATGGTTTCTCCCCTGTGTGAATTTTTTGATGTCTTAAAAGGTCAGATTTTTGTATAAAACATTTCCCACATTCTGAACATGAATATGGCTTCTCTCCTGTGTGAGTTTTTTTATGTAGAACAAGAGCTGATTTACAGCTATAACATTTCCCACATTCCGAACATGAAAATGGCTTCTCCCCTGTGTGAATTTTTTGATGTCTAAAAAGGTCTGATTTCTGGTGAAAACATTTCCCACATTCTGAACATATAAATGGCTTCTCTATCATGTGAGTTCTCTGATGAATAACAAGAGCTGATTTCGAACTATAACATTTCTCGCATTCTGAACATGAAAACGGCTTCTCTCCTGTGTGAATTCTCTCATGTCTAACAAGAGCCGATTTATGGTTAAAATATTTTCCACATTCTGAACATAAATATGGCTTCTCTCCTGTGTGAGCTCTTCGATTTTCATCTCTGTGACTTTTATTTTGAGTAACTGTCTGTGATGAATCAGAAGATAGAATCTGCTTGCAAGGATCAGATAATAGATATTTGCTTTGAATGGCTGAAGGTAGATGTGTGGCAATGGCATGTTCTTCATATGTATCTTGTTTGATACGTTGATCATCTACTCTGAAATCTGAAGATATCAGATGTATTCCTGAGCTTTTGGTACAGTCATCTGTCAAGAAGAAAACAGATTTTTATCATTTTTGATTAATTTAGCCTGTATGGAACATAATAATAAAATCAAACCTGGAGAAAAACAGAATTATTATCATTACCAGAGACTAGGGGTGTAACGATGACGGTTCAAGAGGGTGTGACCGGGCACGACGTGGGGGGGGGGGGGGGCTCGATCCAAAGTCTGCCCTGGGGCCCATAGAACTCTAGCTACACCACTGGTTCTCCTTGACGCAACTACTACCATCTCCAGGGTCTCTGGAGCAAAAAAGGAGTAAATCATCCCTTTTTGAATCTTGGATCTGAGAACAAGGTCAAAACACAATAATTTGGGGAAAACAATCCCGAGAAACACTCCACCCATTAATATCGCTGTATAGTATTTATATTAGCCCAAATAATACAGCAGAAGCAGCGACATGCAGCGCGCAGGTAGAAGGGTCAAAAACTGTATAAATAATAGAACCACACATAGTATAAAGTACCCTAGAGATGATGAGTATCAGGGCCCTTCAACCAGCATTTCAGAGTGTCACAGATTAGACCATGTACATACATCTCTACAGTATATACTCCTGTAAGTGGCAGGGATAGCGTTTTCCACCCTTGTGTCTGATGCTTTCCCCTTGTGTTTGTTTGTTTTCCCTTTGCGTACATTTAGCAGCTGCTTTGTGCGGGTTACCGCCAAACATTTACAGTGTTCCTACTTGCTTGGAAATAGGGTTCTCCAACTTTCGGGTGGTGGAGGATCTAAACATCAGTATTGGACCAGGCAGAGCCTGACACTGACTCATAGATAATGCACTGAGCGAAGAGCTGTGGTGCTGCACGTGGAGAGATGTTAAAATGAGGTTTTATTAATGTTGCAAAAGTAGTAGGCCTGACCTACCCCCCTGCCAGAAATGTTAAAGAGAAAGAGAGACTTGTATAATTCAAGCTTGGCATGAGGTTTTGTTTTGAAGATGATCTACCATCTAGGTCTCTTTCTCCTAGACCTCATGAACATCATTCCTGACGCTCGTAGCTCTGACCATCCATCCTCCTTCTCTTATTTGAGTGTACGTCTCGATGTTCTGTATTCTGCTAGCACATGGTGACTTGATAAAAGCCTAATAGGAGCTAATGGTTCCTAGAGGTCCCTTTACACAGGTCAAATGTCGGGGCAATTAACAGAAAGGAGTGTTTCTAGGAATGACCGTTCCCAATAATGGCCCTGTGTAAAGATGTCGCCCATCACCGATTGAAAGAGGAAACAGTTGTTCATTGGGAAATAGAAGCCCACTGCAGCAGACACCCAGATCATGGCTTACAGGCAGCAGATCGTGCTGTGTAAACAGGGATCTGACACCCACAAACAATGATTCTCTATGGGGACAAGTGATTGCAGCAGTCATTGCTCATCATCTCCTATAAATCACTAGTGATGAGCGGCAGGGGTCATATTCGAATTCGCAATATTTCGTGAATATTTTTTAGAATATTTGTCAAATATTCGAAAATTCAAAAATCGGGAAGGTAATGACTGTGTAATATGCAAATTTTCATAATTCGAATTCGAATTTTTTTTGCAAATTTTTCAACTTACAACTATTAGACAAAGAAGATTATAGCACTATATTAGCTAAATAGATTTTTTTCGAATATTTGCTATATTGCTATAACTTTGTTTTTTCGAATATTTGTAATATTCTAAAACAAGAATATATAGCAATATAGCGAATATTCGAAAAAAACAAATATAGAGCAATTTAGCTAATATAGTGCTATAATCTTCTTTGTCTAATAGTTGTAATTTTTTTCTCATCTGAAGTTCAGATTGGAAAAAAATTACAACTATAAAAAAAAGATTATAGCACTATATTAGCTAAATTGCTCTATATAATTTTTTTTGAATATTCGCTATATTGCTATAACTACGTTTTTTCGAATATTTGTAATATTCTAAAACAAGAATATATAGCAATATAGCAAATATTCTAAAAAACGCATATAGAGCAAAATTCGCAAACACTTCTACTCCTAAAGTCAAGTATATTGCAGCCTTCTTATTGGCCCACAAGCTAGAAGCAGGGAGGGATCATGTGTACTAATTTAAAAAAAAAAGGAAAAAAAAAAAATCTAATATTCGAAATTACTAATATATATTTAACTATATTCAAAATATTTGCGAATTTTCGAAGTACCTATATTCGCGATAAAAATTCGAAATTCGAATATTCGTGATCAACACTATAAATCACATTTTCACCCATATATAATTTGTATAATTTTAGCTAAAAGTACTGACACAGAATTTAAAGAAATCAACATAAAATTGTATAAAGTGAAGTAGAATCTGTGTGTCTTCTCTGCTTTACTTAGTGGTCACCACTCACCTGGGCGGTTATCTGTAGGAATGTCCTCTGTACTCTGCTCATCACCCCTCACATATGTCTCTGTAGGATTAATATTGTTCAGATCTTCACCCGGATTCACAAGCTGTGAAACAAATATTGTAGAAGTCAGACGTCGGAGAAGTCATGTGGAGGGTTTATCGGACCCAAATATCTACAGGTCTCCTGTATAAATCCAACCTGATGATACCTCATTGCAACCAGCAGACTGTAAGGGGGTTCATCTGTATATAAATTGTGTGTCTTAGGGTACTTTCACACTAGCATTTTTCTTTTCTGGCATAGAGTTCCGTCACAGGGGCTCTATACCGGAAAATAACTGATGAGGCATATCCCTATGCATTCTGAATGGAGAGTCCTTTTGACTGATCAGGCAAAATATAAAACCGTAGCATGCTACAGTTTTATCTCTGGGAAAAAAAACTGAAGACTTGCCTGAATGCCGGATCCTTCATTTTTCCCCATAGGAATGTATTAGTGCCGGGTCGGCATTTTTCCCCATAGGAATGTATTAGTGCGCAGACTGGTAAAAATGAGATGACAAGCGGAGAGACGGATACGTTCTTGCAATGCATTTGTGAGACGCATCCGCATCCGGATGCGTCTCACAAATGCTTTCAGTCACATCCAGATCAGTGGATTCCGACGAAGGAACTGCTTGCCAGATCACACTGCCGCAAGTGTGAAAATAGCCTAACTCTAAGTAGTTGTTGTTATGTCATGTACTTTATGCTGCTCCACATTGTGTGTGCACCTGTGAGATCCTGCAAAAGTTTGGTGTGACCACTGTACATGGTGGCAGCACCAGAACCTTCCGAGATCTCAGGTGAATGTGCTGAGAGTCAACGGAGACCCATGCCGACATTGATATGATGGTGACCACTGTAGTACTAGCGGATGCACAAGAACGCTGGCTAGATGAAGCCAGGTGAAGCAATAAAAAGTAAGAGTTTGTTACCAGTATCTGTGTGCGGTCAGACCGCATGGGATGCCTGAAGAGATCGATCAGAGTTTGTAGGGGAAGCAGGCCTTAGCAAAGCCACCAGTAAGTACACCAGTGGGCCATACTCAAAGAAGAGCAACAAGTCTGAGTGGAGTTGTAGAATATTTCCCTGAGACTGTCAGTGAGCCAGAGCAAGAGACTCTAGAGGATCTAGGGTGCTTGATGGGTGCTGCACAAATAAGCCAAAGTGTTGCCACTGCAAACATGCTAGTGAATGGAGGAGGACGTTTGTAATTGCTTGGGAACCATTACAGGGACAGAGTGGGCTGTTGAAGTGCCAGTGTAATATAAATGATCAGCTGTGATCCTGCGATCTACACCTTTATCATTATACAAGGATAAAACATACAGTATAATACTGGTGGAAAAAACAAGACTGAAGACAAGATCTTCACAGCTTTCTACAGATCATAAGGAACATTTCATGAGACCTCAACTCCATCTACCTGATCATCCTGTGGGACATTGTGATGTTCTTCTGAACCATCCTGTGGAAGAAGAGGACTGGGACATCTCTCCGGTGTTCTTCTCTCTTCCTTAACTGTAGGAAAAACATCCAGTGACTGAATTCATTCCTTACATACAGATAATGAGAGGAGGTGTGTATTTAGTCATGTCTATTACCTGGTGATGTGAGGTGCCGGTGATCCTCCATCATGACGTCCTTGTACAGATCTTTGTGTCCTTCTAAATACTCCCACTCCTCCATGGAGAAATAGATGGTGACGTCCTGACACCTTATAGGAACCTGACAACACAAAGATACAGTCAGCACCCAGAACTCTTTATAGCTTTACTGCATAATGTCTCAGCAGAGTCACCTCTCCAGTCAGAAGCTCAATCATCTTGTTGGTGAGTTCTAAGATCTTCTCTCTATTGATTTTCTCATGTTGCAGGGGGTGAGGTGGGGGTCCTATGATTGGGCTGAGGGTTCTTCCCCATCCTTCAGATACAGGGACCTGACAGCGCTCACTAGAGGTCTTCTTCACTACTGTGTAGTCCTGGTTATGGAGAGACACAGTAATAAATATCACTCCATACATCTCCAGAGTCCCTCACCTCTAAAGACAGGTCCATCTGTTAGTAACATAGATAAGATGATGTAATGTGACATCATCAGAATCTCTCACCTCTCCAGTAAGCCGGAAGAGGATCTCTAGGGTGAGATTTATTATCCTATCTGTCATATTGTCCCTGTCCATCCTTGACGGGCCAATCAGGAGAAGGATCTTCTATAGAAGATATCCACTGAGTGGATCCTATATTGTAAGAACCTGAAGGGAAAGAAGATGAGCCGATGTAAAACAAAATCCCATGTAAAATACAAGGAGATAATAAGAGGAGACATCGGAGGAGATAATACTTTAAAGTGTGGATGTTGTGTTCTCTATTGTATAGCTATTGTTTGAATATGAGTTGAATAGATTGTCAAAGCAGTTGCTCCTTATTTGAGGTCTATGAAGTGTCAAAGCATGTCCTGCCTTCACATGACCACTGTAGTCAATCTAGGGTAACACAGGAAATGACAGTACGAAGTGGAAAAAATCCAGTACTCGGGAATAAAATCTGATAACTTTATTTAGGACACAAAGAAAAATTATAATCCAAATTAACTACATGCAAGATGCTTAAGGACTTATTACACCTACAGATAATCTCTAAGATTATCGCTAACAAGCATTCGTATAACAAGCATAATTGCCTGCTCGCTAGAGGAGAAGATAACTGCTATTACATGTAGCAATCTCCTCCTCAGTATAGGGACGGGTGATCGCTAATGCATCGCTTGTCCCTATACTGTCTCATTGTTTGCCGGTAGCAGAGTGCCTATTACACAGCACGATCTGCTCCGGCAAACCAGGTTCTTTTAATATGTTAAAAAATCCCGATGAACAAGCGTTTGCTCGTTCATCTGGTAATCGGCAGCAGTATTACACATTCAGATCATTGCTAACAAGCGTTAATACGAACGCTCGTTTGCGATCATTTTAACAATAATCTGCCCGTGTAATAGGGCCTTTAGGCCCCTTGACATGGCCCGATGTAGTAAGCAATTGTTGGGAAGGAAGTGTTCCTTCTTAACAATCACCTGCTCGTCAGTGGAGGAGAAAGCTGCATTTCCATGTAGTGATCCACTGCACAGTATAGGGAGGAAGATCACTAATGTCATACAGAATCCTTGTTTGTCAGTAGACTGTTTAGATGATCTGCTGCCGGCAAACTATGGTTAAGGTGACCACACAAACGTTCTTATTACTATATGAACGAGCGCTTCGCTCATTAATTAGGTAATCATTAATTGAGTAATCAGCGTCACTTTTACACTGCCCGAATATCAGGCAGTGTAAAAGGATCTTTAGTTTCTCTCCTAATTTTAAAAGTGTTTAATTTTCTGTTTTAACCTATTTCAATCCTACTTGAATTGCCCTGGTTCAAACTTCACTCTCCAGTCCCTGGCTGCCCACTGGGGTTCATTTTCATTTGAAAATTACTTTAAAAAAAAATAATATAATTTCCAATCTCTTGCTGGTCTTCTCAGTCCCCATCGTGTCCCATTACATGGGCCAATGAACGAGGCAATTATTGGGAAGGAGCTTTCCTAAGAATACTCCTTCCTGATAATTGACTGCCTATCACCCGAAGAACAAGCAAATGCTTTTTTGTTCGGATGAAAGCATTGCCGATGTGATCACCATATCATCATTTCTGGGCAGCAGATTGTGCTTCTCAGAAATAAATGTGAATGGGGACATAATTGCCTGCTGTGTCGGCCCATATAAAGGGGAGTTAGGTTTACATGGCCTAAATATTAGACAAGATTAGTAAATCAGACCCATTGTTTCATGGTGTGCAGTTTGTCTAAAGCTTTACCATACAGCTATCTATTTGCTCAGCACGCACACGTAGGGAATGGGAGAGGGGTGAAAGCCACCAATAGATTCATCATCTTGTCTCCCTATCATGCAATTAAAATCCAATATGCTCAATCATTATCTCCCCTGACATCAGGCATTGGGGGAAGTTGGGAGGCCCCATACACTTGATTGTGACCAAATCTAACCTGAAGACTAATGTATATGACCAGCCTGAATACTGTAGAGCATTGGATAGAGCTATGAAAATGGATTTATGATTCTCAGAGTAAGAGCTCATGCACACAAACGTATTTTAATTCCATGTCCGTTCAGTGAACCACTCTGTTTGACCATTAGGGCTCATGCACACAACATCAAATTGCAGATATACACCACAAATAAAGATAGTCCAGACGGCACCACTCCCCTTATAAAACGCTGAGTAATAATATATTGCTGTACGGAGGTGCCTGCTTTCCAATAGCGAATGTAAATGTGTAATCGAGAAAATAGATAAAATCTGCGGCACTCACCAGTTGCAGATTTTCAACATATCATCACTTTATTGTGACAATAGGTGCGTGCTTTTACAGGGCTGAGGCGGACAAGCCTTTCACTGAAATAAAAAACCGCCTAGGCGGTGTGTGGCAGCAACGGCCGTTTCGCACAGTGTGTCCTTCTTCCGGCTACCTGAATGACGTGCACAGGTGTGCCAGCCCATTTAAAGAGGAGCGTGAGAATTAACCCTATATGGGGTAACTGGATCTCAATTGCAATTAAAGGCAACACCTGTGTACGTATACAACTGAAACAAAATCAAAAGCCATCAGTACATTCAAATGAATACATTAAGGTCATTCCGATCGTTCAGACCTAGGGGTCCCATGGCATCTGTGCGGATTCTCCACCTTGCTTCTTTCTGTAACAGGAGGCGATGTCTGTCGCCTCCTTGTTTTAAATGTGGGACCACCTCAATTCCTGCAAAACCCAGGCATTTCTTGTTACCCCCGTGTTTCTGCCATACATGGTCTATTAAACTAGACCATAACCACCAGACTACGGAGAGGCCAGGAAACAGGAGCAGTGCACACACATGCAGAAACAACACATTGCCCCAGGCAACTGCATGCACGGCAGACATGTCACAGCAAACTACACCGGGACCAAGACATAGCCGTGACATCAACCTACTGTACTGATGGTCGATGGTAGATGTCTCCCCGGGGGGTGGCCAGAAAATCCTGAGGGACCCTATATACACACAACCATCCTCTCCCTGACCACACAACATGTAGTCAGTGCCTGAGGCTTATCTGCTAAGAATCATAGAGCGTTACATTTATAACCATTTAGAAGCTACGTTTTAGAACGGCGGATAGTTCCGTAATTCTGACATATAAAGATAAAGGTGAGCGAGAGAAGATTATACGCGCTGCGGAGCTCAGTACATAATTTACTACCAGGAACGGCCTTAAAAACGTGGAGCAAACTTGTAAAAAGATCTCTGAATGATTTTCTTAGGTTGCGTTCACATCTCCGGCAGAGGAACAGACGGCCAGAGTCACCGTATATGGCATGACCGGTCACCGCCGCTTTTCCATCCACTATAACGGGATCCGACAATGATCCGCTCTGCTTCTGCCGGACAAATACCGCTACCCGTGGCACATAGTGTACACACTATAGTGTTTAGCACGAGTGCCTTGCAATTCTGGGGTCTTAGGTACAAATTCAGCCAAGGGCAATGCCTGGATGGATGTCTATGAGTATGATAGCTCCACTATTCTGTATAGCGCTACGGTATATGTCAGCGCTATATAAGTGAGTGAAATAAACGGATACATGTACACTGACAATATCCACAACCCAGCTGCCGTCCTATTACTTACCACAGGAGCCTCCAGTATCCTGCTCTGCCCTCTCACTCCTGATCCCGCCCCCCTGCAGGTCACTGCTGATAGGTTGCTGGGGGAAGACTGAATTGGAACTCTGATTGGGTGATAGTGGGCTAAAGGACCTTTCATGATGTCACGACCATGTGATCATGTGTGGGAGGGTAGAAGCTGGAATGGAGTTGTTAGAAGGAGGTCTGTGACGTCACATGCTCCTCAATGGTCACATGACCAAATGTGTATAGGAAACTCTGGCAGACACATACTGTCGGAGCTTGCAGTTAGTGATGAGTGAAGGAAGCTTTGGATCCTAGATCCGAAGTCGCTTCGCTAAAAACTGCAGTTTAATGCTGTAATCCATCTTTGTACAGCATTAAAATGTATGGCCTCCGATGAGTTGAAAAACTTCTGAATTAGATTTTTCAGCTGGAAAACCATTTTAAAACTTGGATCCGAAGTTGTCCTTGGAACCGAGGTACCAGTCAGTACTGAAGCCGATTTTGGATACCTGTTTGAAAATGGTTTCTCTGTTTAATAATCAAATGCTGAAGTTATAACTCATTTCACCTCATCAGAAGCCATACATTTTAATGCTGTACAGAGACGGATCTCCGTACAGCGTTAGGCTCCATTCAGACGTCCGCAAATGGGTCTGCATCCGTTCCGCAATATCGGGAACGGAAGCGGACCCATTTATTCTCAATGGGGCAGAACGGGATTCGGAGAGCAGAACGGGATGTGATCTCCGCATTTCAGGAGCACGGCCCCGAACTTCTAGGCCGCGGCTCCGCAAAAAATAGAACATGTCCTATTCTTGTCCGCAATTGCGGACAAGAATAGGCAGTTCTATGGGGGGTGCTGGCCGGGTGTATTGCGGATCCGCAATACACCACAGACGTGTGAATGGACCCTTAAACTGAAGTTTTGAACTAATCTACTTAAGATCCAGGATCTGAAGCTCAATTCGCTCAACACTACTCAACCCTGTGATGATGTCAGCAGGCAGCGCTCAGGAGTTGAAGGACCTGCGATGACATCGCAGCCACGTAATCAGTGGATGAGGAAGCGGAACCCAGAAGTGCAGAGAAGGAGTCAATGTAAAAGGCTGATAGCCTGCGATATGCTGGGGGTTGTAGTTCTCCACATGGAAGGAGGGAGTAATGTTACTTACCTAGCACTGTAGGTTTAAAGGGAAGGTAGTAATGTTATTTACATGGGACTGTATATTGGAGGCAGCTGGATGGAGGGAATGATACTACTTACATGGGATTATATGTTGGGGGGGCGGGAGAGAGGGAGTGATGTAATTTACATAGGACTGTACTGTACATTGGAGGAGGTTGTAGATAGAAAGTGATGGTATTTACATGGGACTGTACATTGGAGGTGGCTGGGAGAGGGAGTGATGTTATTTACATGGGCCATAACTACAGTGAGCGGCCAAATCTGGCCATAGCATCTGTGAAGGGGGCACATGTCTGCGGCATAACTACTTTGAGGGGGCACAAATCTGGAATAACTACTGTGAAGCGGGCATACATCTGGTCATAGCAACTGTGAAGGAAGCACATATCTGGGCATAACTACTGTGAGGGGGCATAACTACTGTGAGAAGCCACATATCTAAAATAACTACTGTGAGGGGGCAGATATCATATATCTGGAATAACTACTGTAAGGGGGCACATGCAGGGCATAACTACTGTAAAGCTAGCACATATCTGGGCTTAACTACAGTGTGGGGGCACATCTGGGCATAGCATCTGCGAAGGAGGCACATGCCTGGGGCATAACTACTGTGAGGGGGCACAAATCTGGAATAACTACTGTGAAGCAGGCATGTATCTGATCATAGCAACTGTGAAGGGAGCACGTATCTGGGCATAACTACTGTAAGGGGGCACATACCGGAGGCATAACTACTGTCAGGGGCCACATATCTGGAATAACTACTGTGAAGCGCCATATATTTTGACATAGAAACTGTAAAGGGGGCACATATCTTGGCATAACAACTGTGAAGAGAGCACATATCTGGGCATAACTTCTGTGAAGGGGAACAAATCTGAGCATAACTACTGTGAGGTGGCACATATCTGGGCATAACTGTGAGGGGGCACATATCTGGGCATCACTACTGTGAGAGGGCACATCTGGGCAAAGCAAATGTGAAGGAGCATATACCTGAGTATAACTACTGCGAGTTGGCACAATGTGTATTCCAATACTGTGAATGGGGCACATACCTGGGCATGACTACTGTGAAGGGGGCACAACTACTGTGAAGGGGGCATATATCTGGGCATAGCAACTGTGAAGGAGGCACATACCTGGGCATAACTACTGTGAAGGGAGCACAATGTGGACATTACTACTGTTTGCTGGCAAAAAGGGGGAATAATTACTATGTGGGGGCATTAAGGGGATACTTATTATTTGTGCTTTTCAAAAGTTGGGAGGTATGAGAGAGTGTTATTAGGCATGGCAGGTGGTGTTGGCACACAGAAAACGGACAACATTGTCCTTGATATGTGTTGAAAACATTACATTTGTACAAATGAATGAGGCAAGGATCTGAGGATTTTTATACACCTCTGGCTGATTCCAGTGAATAGATCTGCCATTGCTGACAGTAAATTTGGATCGGCCCAATGATGCCACTGCTGACTTCATAATATGCTCATCATGTACTGTACTATACTGCTGCAGCAGTTACTTCCCCTAAGATTACTACTGCTACGTCTCTTGTCCATCGGATTCCGTACTGTACTGTTGTTGTATCACTTACTCCTGCCGCTTTTAGATCTCCTGCTTTGTCCGTGAGGTTCAACATTGTACTGCTGCTCCCAAAAAAGGGAGAATTTTTAGACCGCTAGTTCAGAACAAGACGTTGCTTCTTCTGTTACTACCTTGTGTGTAGAATAGAATTAGGACCTGACCTGGGTAAGGTAATTTCACTAGTTTATTTACAAATGCCTATCCAGGCAATAGAACCTTTCTTGACCCAGGTATAAATGAATACTTCACTTTTATTTGAATACAAGTAAAACCTAAATGCTAAGTGTGTGCAAGGTGCACTCTTTAATTGAACTTAAACAGAACCAAAAAATTAAGTGGTGTTAAAAACACATTACACCACTTCACTGGTAGGTGTATTGCTTTGACAATTAAGCAGGGTGAAGAGATGTGCACTATCTTTCACCCTTACCACTGAAAGGGCAGAACACTACCGTACCACGGTCCGCGGTCCAGCTGAGAATGGTCTTAATAACAGCCATATAGAGTGGTGGGAGAAATGGAAATATCAACCCACTATGTGAATGGCGCATAAAGCGTCTCAGTTGATCTCAGACTGGGATTAGTGGCAACTAACACCGCAACACGGACTCGGTGCACAGTAGCCAAAACCACAACTAACTCGATTGCTAAACCAAACCAAGCAACGTCATCCAGCCTGACCGCTAGTTGCTGGTTAACAGTGGAGTGGTGAACAGCGATTGAAAACTAACACTGCCCCCTGAAATGTTTCGCCAGTATTCTGGCTTCTTCAGGGGTTAATGGCCATGATGGCTGCCCATTAACCCCTGAAGAACTATCTTTGACCACTTCACATAAAACTTGGTTTAATGAAAAAATTTTCAATTGCACTTGATAGTGATGGAAATGGTTTCCAGTATTTGGAGAAGTTTAGCGCACTGAAAACTGATACCAAAATAAAGGACAGAATTTTTATTGGCCCCGAAATCAACAAACTAATGCATGATGACACATTCAGAACAAAACGCAACCCTCTGGAACTTGCAGCTTGGGATGCATTTGTGCTAGTAGTGCAGAACTTCCTTGGGAACAGAAAAAGCTGCAAACTATGCTGAATTTGTAGACAACCTGCTTACAGCATATAAACAACCTGGCTGCCGAATGTCATTGAAAATGCATTTCTTAAATTCCCATTTTGACTTTTTCCCACCCAATTTGGGACACGTAAATGACGAACATGGAGAGCGGTTCCATAAAGATATTTCTACAATGGTATCAAGGCTGCTGGAATCCCAACATGATGGGGGACTACTGCTGTTTTTTGCAACGGTAAAATATGACCGTTCACAAATGCAAAAGCAGATGCCTGAAGCATTTTTAACAGTACTGGGCCTTGCTCAAGTAAGACTTTTAAACTGAAAAACTTTTAGAAATTGTATTATTTTATTATATTTTCATACACTGTTTGCTATGCAAACTTTGATGTAGATCAGGTAATTGCTGGAGTAAAACGCGTTCTGTTCAAAATTATTCAACGCTTTCCAAGTGCTTAATTCATTTAGGCATACTAATGCATAGCAGAATTTTGTGACGTGTTACAACAATTCTGACTTCGGATGTGTAATCCGCACACTCGATTTAGTATAGAACAAATGGTTTTTGCCCAGTAGCAGACGAAAAGTTTTTTGTTGTTGCTTGTATCGATGCGTGAAGCGTCAAGTTTTGTACATTATAGAAAAAGGGTTGGTTTATTATTTGGGTAGTTTCAACCCTATATAAAGTTGGCATCATTTAAATACACAATTCCTAATTGTGGGTTGGTATCTATTTGGGGAGGGATAAATGTAATAGTCTACCATCTAATTTGCTGGGTATGTATTGGTTTGGAACGCAGGTGTGTCGCAATATTGTTTCATCTGCTATCTATGTGACCTTCCTTAGCTCCTTTTTCATACTCTGGTGTTAGTTAATATAATGTTTTTTAGATGGGTGTTAGGTAGAGATACAATGGGCGTATCTTGTACTAATGGTATATTATCTTTTATCAGCAGGTAATTGTGTCTTTCTGACACTTTATCAAGTGGTTCATCACATGAGTGTTCCTGTCATTCCGCGCATGTGATTTATCACATGATCTATCATGTGACTTTATTCTACTCATCAGCATGTGATTTATCACATGGTGTATCACATGATTTGTGATTCTTATCAAGAATGGCTGTGTTTACATCGACCCATGGTGCATCATCGTTCTAACCCCTCCCCAAACAAGTATTTAAACCCAAATGTGGACGTTTTAAGGTAGCGGTTATCCTGCTCAATGGAGATCCTTACATCCTGAGGAAATTAGCGCACATGAGTGGTCCACATGAACCTTGCTATATTGTATTGGTTTGTTATTGGTTCTCCACGGCGCCGATTGTAAATAGCCTACATTGGTAATTTTTGGAGCCCACATGTATCTTTTTACCCTAGGTTGTTGATCCATATTTTTTATGCTCAGGTATTGCTCTGTAAGGTCTTCAATAAGTTAATTATCTTATCAATTGTTTATGTTGTATTGCCCTCTTTGCCCCCTCATGAACCTTTATCAATCTACCTTACCTGGGGAAACGTGTCGGGATTTAGGGTATTATTTCTTTCGCAATTTTGTTAGGGCCTCTATGGGCATTTTAGGCTTAGGTACGAGGACCGAAGGCATCCACCATCAGGGTGTGCCTCTGGGCTGAGCCACTATCTAGGGATCCGACAGGGTCAGATTTCCCGCTATGTAGCCCTTATTTGCCCCTGATGCCAAGTTTATCATTGATTATCAGTATAGCTGTGCTATGTGGGGATATACATTGATAGCCCTAATTGGGCTCTTTTTATTTAATATATATTAAAAGCTATGTTTTAATTGTTTCTTGCTTTCTGTGATAATAATTAAATTTTAAACTCTATACCTTTATGCTCTAAATATGCAAAAGAAATGGTTCCCAGTTTTGTTCATTTTGATTGTTTCATGTGAAAAGGGCGACTGTGATGGCTTTGGATGGCATGGACTGCTTTTTACTATTTTATTCTCACTTGCATTTTATTATATATTTTGATACTTTTAAAATAGATTTTGGCAGGTTTGAACATTTAAAGTTTTTTTATTTTACTTTTCTCTGTAACAGGGGCATGCAAATGTGGCAAGTGATGCTTGTGCACTGTAACGGGCCCTGCCTGGCAAGGTAGAGACTGCTGTGTGTACATTAGCTGTTATAAGAATCTACCTCTATTTTTTGGACTTTCCAATAGGCCCTGTATTTACCATCAGAGACTGGGTTTTGCCTTTGGGAAACTTTTTTTTTTATTTAATTTTTTATTTATTTCCTCTCACCAAGCAGATATAAAAAAGGAAAACATACTTTCACATTTAAATGTATCTGTCCTTTAATCACCAGTATTCATTCAATACCAATAGATTAACAAGTGGCTCAAGAACTGGTGTAGGAAGGAGGGGTTTGGGTTCCTGGAGAACTGGGCCGATTTTTCTATCGGCTACAGGCTCTATCGTAGGGACGGGCTGCACCTCAATGGGGAAGGGGCAGCTGTGCTGGGGAGAAAGATGGCTAGAAGGTTGGAGGAGTGTTTAAACTAGGGACTGGGGGGGAGGGTAATTACGTTATAGGACGTGAAGATAGCGCAGATAGAGACCGGGGGCAAGGTAATGGGACTGGGGGAGGAATGGAAGGAGGGACTAAAACAGTTCAGAAGGAAAGGTGTAGGGTAAAAAATATACATAAACCTCTCAAATGTATGTATACTAATGCCAGAAGTCTGACTAATAAAACTGGTGAACTGGAATTAGTGATGTGTGAGGAGGACTATGACATAGTGGGAATAACTGAGACATGGCTGGATGATAGCTATGACTGGGCGGTTAATGTACAAGGTTACAGTCTGTTTAGAAAGGATCGTCAAAACCGGAGAGGGGGAGGGGTCTGCCTTTATGTAAAGTCCGGTCTAAAGCCCACACTCCGCGAAGATATAAGTGAGGGACATGAACATGTGGAGTCAGTGTGGGTAGAGATACATGGAGCTAAAAACAACAATAAATTACTAATAGGAGTTTACTATAAACCACCTAATATACCAGAGTCCACAGAAAATCTATTACTAAACGAGATAGACGAGGCGGCAAATCATAATGAGGTGGTTATTATGGGGGACTTCAACTACCCAGATATAGACTGGGAAACTGAAACTTGTATATCTCATAAAGGAAACAGGTTCTTGGCAATAACCAAAGACAATTACCTCTCCCAACTGGTTCAGGACCCGACTAGAGGGACGGCCATACTGGACTTAGTATTAACCAATAGGCCGGACAGAACAACAAACGTGCAGGTTGGGGGACACCTGGGAAATAGTGACCACAAAGTAATAACCTTCCAATTATCATTCAAAAGAGCGTTTCTACAGGGAGGAACAAAAATACCAAACTTCAAAAAAGCTAAATTTAGCCAACTAAGAGAGGCCATAGGCCAAACTAACTGGGACAAAGTCCTCAAAAATAAAAATACAGCCACAAAATGGGATATCTTTAAAAACATCCTAAAATCTCATTGTGAGAGGTACATACCGTATGGTAATAAAAGGTTAAGGAACAAAAAGAAACCAATGTGGATAAATAGAACTGTAAAGAAAGCAATAAATGACAAAAAGAAAGCATATCATTCACTGAAACAGGAGGGGAGCACGGAAGCACTGAAAAACTATAAGGAAAAAAATAGAACATGTAAAAAACAAATAAAAGCGGCCAAACTAGAGACCGAGAGATTAATTGCCAAAGAGAGTAAAACTAACCCTAAAATGTTCTTCAATTATATAAATGTTAAAAAGTATAAATCTGAAGGTGTCGGCCCTCTAAAGAGTAATGAGGGGGAAGTCGCAGAGTGCGATGAGGAGAAAGCAAAGCTGTTAAATATTTTTTTCTCCAATGTATTCACTGAGGAAAATAAATTGTCAGATGACATGCAGAATGTAAAAATAAATTCCCCATTAAAAGTGTCCTGTCTGACCCAGGAAGAGGTAAATCAGCGACTTAAAAAGATTAAAATAGACAAATCGCCAGGACCGGATGACATACACCCCCGTATCCTAAAGGAATTAAGTAATGTCATAGCCAGACCCTTATTTCTGATATTTGCAGACTCTATACTGACAGGGAATGTCCCACAGGATTGGCGCATGGCATATGTGGTGCCAATATTCAAAAAGGGGCCAAAAACAGAGCCTGGAAACTATAGGCCGGTAAGTGTAACATCTGTTGTGGGTAAACTGTTTGAAGGTTTTCTGAGAGATGCTATGTTAGAGCATCTCAACAGAAATAAGCAAATAACGCCATATCAGCATGGCTTCGTGAGGGATCGGTCATGTCAGACTAATTTAATCAGTTTCTATGAGGAGGTAAGTTCTAGACTTGACAGCGGCGAATCAATGGATGTCGTATATCTGGACTTCTCCAAAGCATTTGACACTGTACCACATAAAAGGTTAGTATATAAAATGAGAATGCTCGGACTGGGAGAAAACATCTGTATGTGGGTAAGTAACTGGCTCAGTGATAGAAAACAGAGGGTGGTTATTAACGGTACACACTCAGATTGGGTCACTGTCACTAGTGGGGTACCTCAGGGGTCAGTATTGGGCCCTATTCTCTTCAATATATTTATTAATGATCTTGTAGAAGGCTTGCACAGTAAAGTATCAATTTTCGCAGATGACACTAAACTGTGTAAAGTAATTTACACTGATGAGGACAGTATACTACTACAGAGGGATCTGGATAGACTGGAGGCTTGGGCAGATAAGTGGCAGATGGGGTTTAACACTGATAAATGTAAAGTTATGCACATGGGAAGGAAAAATGCAAGTCAACCGTACATACTAAATGGTAAAACACTCGGTAACACTCACATGGAAAAGGATCTAGGAATTTTAATAAACCGCAAACTAAGCTGCAAAAACCAGTGTCAGGCAGCTGCTGCCAAGGCCAACAAGATAATGGGTTGCATCAGAAGGGGCATAGATTCCCATGATAAGAACATAGTCCTACCACTTTACAAATCGCTAGTCAGACCACACATGGAGTACTGTGTACAGTTCTGGGCTCCTGTAAACAAGGCAGACATAGCAGAGCTGGAGAGGGTCCAGAGGAGGGCAACTAAAGTAATAACTGGAATGGGGCAACTACAGTGCCCTGAAAGATTATCAAAATTAGGGTTATTCGCTTTAGAAAAAAGACGACTGAGGGGAGATCTAATTAATATGTATAAATATATCAGGGGTCAGTACAGAGATCTCTCCCATCAGCTATTTATCCCCAGGACTGTGACTGTGACGAGGGGACATCCTCTGCGTCTGGAGGAAAGAAGGTTTGTACACAAACATAGAAAAGGATTCTTTACGGTAAGAGCAGTGAGACTATGGAACTCTCTGCCTGAGCAGGTGGTGATGGTGAGTACAATAAAGGAATTCAAGAGGGGCCTGGATGTATTTCTGGAGTGTAATAATATTACAGGCTATAGCTACTAGAGAGGAGTCTTCCTCTGGATCAACTTGCGGGATAACAGGCCGAACTGGATGGACAAATGTCTTTTTTCGGCCTTATGTACTATGTTACTATGTTACCAGAGACCATGCATGTTTCGGGACCTCTCACGGTTGCCCCAATCATCACTCCAAACCCCGTACCTACCTCTGATAGCAAGGTGCTCTTTGTCTCTCTATAAAAAAAAATTATACTTACCTCATACACTTGATTGTGGAGAGGCTGTCCGCTCCAGTCTTGATGGAGGAAAACCCGCCAAAGGACCTGCATCGAGCGTGAAGACGTCACCACGTGATCACGCAGGCTGTGCGCGGTGATGTCAACAGTCATGCGACCAGCGTGATCATGTGGTGACGTCTTTACGCTCGCTGCAAATCCTTTAGGAGATGTTCTTCAAATAAAGGAACGGACTGTCTCTCCGCCATCTAGTGGATGAGGTAAGTATACAGTGGATATAAAAAGTCTACACACCCCTGTTAAAATGTCAGGTTTCTGTGATGTAAAAAAATTAAACAAAGATAAATCATTTCATAACTTTTTCCACCTTTAATGTGACCTATAAACTGTACAACTCAATTGAAAAATAAACTGAAATCTTTTAGGTAGAGGGAAGAAAACTAAAAAAAAACTAAAATAATGTGGTTGCATAAGTGTACACACCCTCTTATTACTGGGGATGTAGCTGTGTTCAGAATTAGGCAATCACATTAGAAATCATGTTAAATAGGAGTCAGCATACACCTGCCATCATTTAAAGTGCCTCTGATTAACCCCAAATAAAGTTCAGCTGTTCTAGTTGGTCTTTCCTAAAATTTCTTTAGTCGCATCCCACAGCAAAAGCCATGATTCTCAGAGGGATCTCACTGTTAAAAGGTATCAGTCAGTAGAAGGGTACAAAACAATTTCCAAGGCATTAGCTATACCATGGAACACAGTAAGGACAGTCATCATCAAGTGAAGAAAATATGGCACAACAGTGACATTACCAAGAACTGGACGTCCCTCAAAAAATTGATGAAAAGACAAGAAGAAAACTGGTCTGGGAGGCTACCAAGAGGCCTACAACAACATTAAAGGAGATGCAGGAATATCTGGCAAGTACTGGCTGTGTGGTACATGTGACAACAATCTCCCATATTCTTCATATGTCTGGGCTATAGGGTAGAGTGGCAGGACGAAAACCTTTTCTTACGAAAAAAAACCCATCTAATCCAGGCTATATTTTGCAAAATTACATCTGAAGTCTCCTAAAAGCATGTGGGAAAAGGTGCTATGGTCTGATGAAACCAAGGTTGAACTTTGTGGCCATAATTCCAAAAGATACGTTTGGCGCCAAAAACAACACTGCACATCACCAAAAGAACACCATACCCACAGTGAACCATGGTGGTGGCATCATGCTTTGGGGCTGTTTTTCTTCAGCTGGAACTGGGGCCTTAGTTAAGCTACAGGGAATTATGAACAGCATGACCTATTGGCACAAAACCTTCAGGCTTCTGCTAGAAAGCTGAACATAAAGAGGAACTTCATCTTTCAGAATGACAACGACCCAAAACATACATCCAAATCAACAAAGGAATGCCTTCACCAGAAGAAGATTAAAGTTTTGGAATAGCCCAGTCAGAGCCCACACCTGAATCCGATTGAAAATCTGTGGGGTGATCTGAAGAGGGCTGTGCACAGGAGATGCCCTAGCATTCTGACAGATTTGGAGTGCTTTTGCAAAGAAGAGTTGGCAAATCTTGCCAAGTCAAAATGTGACATGCTGATAGACTCATACCCAAAAAGACTGAGTGCTATAATAAAATCAAAAGGTGTTTCAACAAAGTATGCAATGATATTATTTTAATATTTCTTCTTCCCTCTACCTAAAAGATTTCAGTTTGTTTTTCAATTGAGTTGTACAGTTTAGAGGTCACATTAAAGGTAGAAAAAAGTCTCATTTTTTTACATCACAGAAACCTGACATTTTAACAGGGGAGTGTAGACTTTTTATATCCACTGTATATATATTTTTTCAGCCACCATATTAGAAAAAAATAAAATATTTACCAAGAAGAGCGAGGAAATTTGGATTTGTGGCAAATCTAATTTTTCCGAAACTTCGGATCAAATTCCACTTCAATACGCTCAACAATAGTGGCCACCGTAAAAACACATAAGTCACTAATGGGCTAAGCATGAAGGTGGCTACTCCCCTGTGTGAATTCTCTGAAGTACAACAAGAGCTAATTTCTGGTAAAACATTTTCTATATTCTGAACGTGAAAATAGCTTCTCCCCTGTGTGAACTTTTTCATGTCTTAAAAGGTCTGATTTCTGGATAAAACCTTTCCCACATTGTGAACATGAATATGGCTTCTCTACTGTGTGAGTTTTCCGATGTAGAACAAGAGCTGATTTACAGCTATAACATTTCCCACATTCCAAACATAGAAATGGCTTCTCCCCTGTGTGAATTCTCTGATGTACAAGAGCTGATTTCTGGTTAAAACATTTTCTACATTCTGAACGTGAAAATGGCTTCTCCCCTGTGTGAACTTTTTGATGTCTTAAAAGGTCTGATTTCTGGATAAAACCTTTCCCACATTCTGAACATGAATATGGCTTCTCTACTGTGTGAGTTTTCCGATGTAGAACAAGAGCTGATTTACAACTATAACATTTTCCACATTCCAAACATAAAAATGGCTTCTCCCCTGTGTGAATTCTCTGATGTACAAGAGCTGATTTCTTCTGAAAGCATTTTTCACATTCTGAACATGAAAATGGCTTCTTACCTGTGTGAATTTTCTGATGCATAACAAGATCTGATTTATACAAAAAACATTTCCTGCATTCCAAACATGAGAATGGCTTCTCTCCTGTGTGAATTCTCTCATGTCTTACAATATCTGATTTAATCATGTTAAATAGGAGTCAGCATACACCTGCCATCATTTAAAGTGCCTCTGATTAACCCCAAATAAAGTTCAGCTGTTCTAGTTGGTCTTTCCTAAAATTTCTTTAGTCGCATCCCACAGCAAAAGCCATGATTCTCAGAGGGATCTCACTGTTAAAAGGTATCAGTCAGTAGAAGGGTACAAAACAATTTCCAAGGCATTAGATATACCATGGAACACAGTAAAGACGGTCATCATCAAGTGAAGAAAATATGGCACAACAGTGACATTACCAAGAACTTGACGTCTCTCAAAAAATTGATGAAAAGACAAGAAGAAAACTGGTCTGGGAGGCCTACAACAACATTAAAGGAGATGCAGGAATATCTGGCAAGTACTGGCTGTGTGGTACATGTGACAACAATCTCCCATATTCTTCATATGTCTGGGCTATGGGGTAGAGTGGCAGGACGAAAGCCTTTTCTTACGAAAAAAATAAACATCTAATCCAGGCTATATTTTGCAAAATTACATCTGAAGTCTCCTAAAAGCATGTTTGAAAAGGTATTATGGTCTGATGAAACCAAGGTTGAACTTTTTGGCCATAATTCCAAAAGATATGTTTGGCGCCAAAAACAACACTGCACATCACCAAAAGAACACTATACCCACAGTGAACCATGGTGGTGGCATCATGCTTTGGGGCTGTTTTTCTTCAGCTGGAACTGGGGCCTTAGTTAAACTACAGGGAATTATGAACAGCATGACCTATTGGCACAAAACCTTCAGGCTTCTGCTAGAAAGCTGAACATAAAGAGGAACTTCATCTTTCAGCATGACAAAGACCCAAAGCATACATCCAAATTAACAAAGGAATGCCTTCACCAGAAGAAGATTAAAGATTTGGAATAGCCCAGCCAGAGCCCACACCTGAATCCGATTAAAAATCTGTGGGGTGATCTGAAGAGGGCTATGCACAGGAGATGCCTGTCATAACCAGATAGCTGAGAAGCTCTGACAGAAGCCTTTCAGAACCTCCTCCTTGAGTTTTCTTTGTTTTGAATTTCAGTTCCTCATCTCGTTAGCCTCTCTCAGCTGTCATGTAGTTGGACTGATTGCATCTCTTTAAATTCCTCCCCATAATGCATTAGTGTGCGGCTTATACAACTTCCTGGAGTGTGTGTGCATGCTGATCCTATTTTCCTGCCTTCTACAAGATAAGTGCTGTACATTTATTTGTGATTTTCTGTTTGCTGGATCCCAGGTGACCCTGACTCCCTCCGTGTCTAGTGTAGGGAGCCGGTGGTCGTGTCCCCTCACTATTGTAGGGTGTTCAGGTGGTATATAGTCGAGGTATATGGATATGCGATCATCCACCATTGGGATTTTCGCATAGGCTGAGCAGTAAGGGAGAGAGCCAGGTCTGATGCAGGGGTCTCCCTTTTGTTCCTTAGTTTTGGATCCAGTGAGTCATATATTCATTAAGCATTGTCTTGTTTCCTGTACACCTTCCGTAACAATGCCCTAGCATTCTGACAGATTTGGAGTGCTTTTGCAAGTCAAAATGTGACATGCTGATAGACTCATACCCAAAAAGACTGAGTGCTATAATAAAATCAAAAGGTGTTTCAACAAAGTATGCAACGATATTATTTTATTTTAATATTTCTTCTTCCCTCTACCTAAAAGATTTCAGTTTGTTTTTCAATTGAGTTGTACAGTTTAGAGGTCACATTAAAGGTGGAAAAGTCAAAATTTACATCACAGAAACCTGACATTTTAAACAGGGGAGTGTAGACTTTTTATATCCACTGTATATATATTTTTTCCGCCACCATATTAGAAAAAAATGAATATTTACCAAGAGGAGCAAGGAAATTTG
This sequence comes from Bufo gargarizans, assembly GCF_014858855.1. Taxonomy (NCBI): domain Eukaryota; kingdom Metazoa; phylum Chordata; class Amphibia; order Anura; family Bufonidae; genus Bufo; species Bufo gargarizans. Next base: position 39,726,521 of record NC_058085.1, read on the forward strand.
GATTTGTGGCAAATCTAATTTTTCCGAAACTTCGGATCAAATTCCTTTTCAATGCGCTCAACAATAGTGGCCACCGTAAAAACACATAAGTCATTAATGGGCTAAGCATGAAGGTGGCTTCTCCCCTGTGTGAATTCTCTAATGTACAACAAGAGCTAATTTCTGGTAAAACATTTTCTACATTCTGAACGTGAAAATAGCTTCTCCCCTGTGTGAACTTTTTCATGTCTTAAAAGGTCTGATTTCTGGATAAAACCTTTCCCACATTGTGAACATGAATATGGCTTCTCTACTGTGTGAGTTTTCCGATGTAGAACAAGAGCTGATTTACAACTATAACATTTCCCACATTCCAAACATAAAAATGGCTTCTCCCCTGTGTGAATTCTCTGATGTACAAGAGCTGATTTCTGGTTAAAACAATTTCTACATTCTGAACGTGAAAATGGCTTCTCCCCTGTGTGAACTTTTTGATGTCTTATAAGGTCTGATTTCTGGATAAAACCTTTCCCACATTCTGAACATGAATATGGCTTCTCTCCTGTGTGAGTTTTCCGATGTAAAACAAGAGCTGATTTACAACTATAACATTTCCCACATTCCAAACATAAAAATGGCTTCTCCCCTGTGTGAATTCTCTGATGTACAACAAGAGCTGATTTCTTCTGAAAGCATTTTTCACATTCTGAACATGAAAATGGCTTCTTACCTGTGTGAATTTTCTGATGCATAACAAGATCTGATTTATACAAAAAACATTTCCCGCATTCCAAACATGAGAATGGCTTCTCCCCTGTGTGAATTCTCTCATGTCTTACAATATCTGATTTATAGCGAAAACATCTTCCACATTCAAAACATGAAAATGGTTTCTCCCCTGTGTGAACTTTTTGATGTCTTAAAAGGTCTGATTTCTGGATAAAACATTTACCACATTCTAAACATGAAAATGGCTTCTCCCCCGTGTGGATTCTCTGATGTATAACAAGAGCTGATTTTTGCGGAAAACATTTTCCACATTCTGAACATAAAAATGGCTTCTCCCCTGTGTGAATTCTCTGATGTACAACAAGAGCTGATTTCTTCTGAAAGCATTTCTCACATTCTGAACATGAAAATGGCTTCTCCCCTGTGTGAAGTTTCTGATGTGTAACAAGATCTGATATCAGGTTAAAACATTTTCTACATTCTAAACATGAAAATGGCTTCCCTCTTACGTAAGCCATTTGATGTTTAACACCCTTTTTGTGACTTTTATTCTGTGTTACAGTCTGTGATGAATCAGAAGATCGGACCTGTTTAAAAGGAACAAATAATGCATTGTTGCTGGGATTAAATGAAGATATATCTTTGATATTGGCCTGCTCTTCAAATGTATCTTGTATGATATCATGATCATCTGCTTCAAAATCTGAAGATATTAGATGTTTCTCTAAGTTCCTGGTACAGTCAACTGCCAAGAATAAAACACATTTTATTATTGATAAACAACATACTATAAAATTGTATTGAAATTTTATAACTTTTCCCATATAAAAAAATCCACAGAAAGTACAAGACATGGTGCAAAATTCAAGTATCAATTGATTAAGGCTACTTTAACACTAGCATTTTTACTAGATCTGGCAGGGTTCAGCAAAAACGCTTCCGTACTGATAATACAACCGCCTGCATCCGAATCCGGTTGTATCATCTTTAACATTGCCAAGAGGGATCCGTCATGAACTCCATTGAAAGTCATTGACTTGCATTAGAGGTCATGCTGGATCCGTCTTGCTCTGCATCCCAGGACAGAAAGCGAACTACAACATGTTGCAGTTTGCTCTCCGGTATGGGAATGCAACTAAACAGAATGGAATGCATTTTGGAGCTTTCCGTTCAGTTTTGTCCCCATTGACAACGGATGGGGAAAAACTGAAGTTTTTTTGCCGGTATTGAACCCCTACGGCGGATCTCAATACCGAAAAACTAAAACGCTAGTGTGAAAGTAGCCTAAAACAGCAGTGGCCAAACAGATCACAATCTAATAGTATACAGAGGGGCATAACTAGAAATGGTTGGGCCCCCACCTTGAGCAACTTCCCTGCAACACCCACCCAATCAGTCATTAAAAAAAATATATATAAATAAAACATTTCCTAGCGCTGGACATGAGATGATGAATGTCCCCTTAGTGCCCCACACAATAGTTATCTCCCTTCATATGGTTAGGAGTAAGGGCGAGGTTTAAGGAAGCATAGGAGGTGACCTGCTACCTTTTTCCTGCTTCCAGGCCTAGTGGCATATCCCGCAAACTCACATTGTACAGTGGGGAGTTTCCCTCACTCCCCATCGTGACAGTATGAGTTGGCATAATATGCCACTAGGCCTGGAAACAGTTAAAAGGGAGCAGGTCACCTCCTATGCTTCCCTAATCCTCACCCTGACTCCTAACCGTATGAGCGGACCTGGATGGTAGGACAGCTCATACCCAAGAATCTCGGACCCCGAGTCATCCTGATAATCCCTGGAATAGGGGCAGGGGAGAGACGACCTGTTCTTCCAAGAAACGGATGAACAGGAGTCTCAACCGGCCTAGATGCAAGGAAGGGAAAGGCAGTGAACAGCCACTGGATCGGCAGGTAAGAGCCAAGAACAACACGCACTTACCTGCAACTGCAACAACGATGACTGGACCCCATGCAACAGTACTAGAACCCGTACACCTCACAGGACACAGTACAAACAACACACACAGGTATTCAGCACACATGTCACTGCCTAGACCCCCCATGCGGACAGGATGAATGGCGGCCCCCGGTAGAGCTGCACACTGACTTGTGGTTTCCCCTCCGGGGAACCCCAGACACCCCCTTCCGGAGGTAATGCGACTCACAGGGGAGAATGTCTAGCAAACATGCTGAAAGACAGACACCACATGCCAGACATGTAACAACAACTAGACATACAACAGACCCCGCACATAACCCACACCAAACATAAATACAAGGGAAGGTAAAGACATAGTGAACATAGAGGAGACATTGATGGCTAGCTAGGAGGCCCTCCCACTGGACAGAACATTGTGAGAATAGTGTTCTTTGATTTCTCCAGTGCTTTTAACACCATAGAGCCAGCGCTACTAAGAGACAAGCTGGATCTTGCGGGAGTGGACCAACACCTCTCCAATTGGATCCTAGACTACCTGACAAACTGACCTCAGTATGTGAGAGCTCGGAACTGTGCGTCATAAATGGTGATCTGTAGTACAGTGGCACCTCAGGCTACAGTTCTTGCTCATTTCCTCTTCACACTGAACTTCAGGTACAACTCATCTAGCTGCTTCTTACAGAAGTTCTCTGATTTGCCGAGTTCTCCGACTCAGCAATAGTAGGCTTCATCACAGACGAAGATGACATGGAATACAGAGAACTGACCCGGAAATTTGTGGATTGGTGCCAGCATAACCACCTTAGGATCAATGTCAGAAAGACTAAGGAGATGGTTGTGGACTTCCGCAAGCACAGACATCCTAATAAACCCGTGCACATCCAGGGTATGGACACTGAGATAGTCAACACTTATAAGTACCTGGGTGTACTCTTCAATAATAAAATGCACTATCCAGAAAGGGCCACAGCAGGTTTTACCTGCTTAGGAGGCTGTGAGCATCTTCTTCAGAGTGGCCTGCTGGGGTAGCAGCATTTCAAGCAGGGAGAGGAAGAGACTTGACAAACTGATTAGAAAGGCCAGCTCCGTCCTGGAGAGCCCTCCTAGAATCAGTGCAGTTGGTAGGTGAGATAAGGATACTATCCAAGCTGATCTGCATGCTGGAGAATAACTCCCATCCCATGCTTGAGACGGTGATAGCATTAGGCAGTACAGTCAGTGATCGACTGCTTCACCCCAAGTATGATAAGGAGCTCTATCGGAAGTCATTCCTCCCTGCTGCTGTTAGGCTGTACAACCAACACAGAGCCAGGCGGAGATAGACTGCACTCATTGCCTACGGGTTCCTGTGGATATCATTCCACCCAGAGACTGAATTCTATGAATTGCGATATCTATATCCCTAATTTTTTACATTTATCTGTAATCAGTCACTGTAATGCCTTCATTTTGGAGTTGTTGTATTCTCTTTGCTGCTGTAAAACTGTGAATATCCCCATGGTGGGACTATTAAAAGGATTATCTTATCTTATATATACTGCTTAAAGGGAGTCTATCACCAAAATGTCACTGCTTACATAATGCTGTAGCACAAATAAACATTATTTAAAATGGACCTTTGTTCTTTTCTTCATATACAGCAAAAACTTGGTTTTATTGATATGCAATTGAGGGATTGCAAGTACCCAGGGGCACAGTTCTGCCAGCAAGTGCCCAGGCTGCTCTGGCTTTTGTGTGCATAACTCCTCCCTAACTCCTCGTTTGGCCTGCGCTGTTATCCCTGCGTCATGCTGTTGAGTGGCAAAGATCCCGCACGCAGTTCACCGCCAGGTATTCCTAGCAGAATGCCGTTAGCTGGCGCATGCATACTGCTGGGAGCAAGGCCGATGCCAACAGTGGCCAAAACAGTGTGCATTCCCGGGCCTGGCGGTGAACTGCGCAAACACAGCATCTTCAGGGATTACAGGGCAGGCCAGACAAGGCGTTAGGGAGGAGTTATGCACGCAGAAGGCAGAGCAGCTTGGGCACCTACTGGCCAAACTCTGCCCCTGGGCACCTGCGAGCCCTCATTTCCATATCAATAAAATCCTGTTTTTGCTGTTAAACAACAGAAGAAAAGAACAAAGGTACCATTTAAATCATGTTTATTTTGCTTCAGCATTATGTAAGCGGAGCAGACTGTGATATTTTAGTGACAGACTCCCTTTAATAAAATGCAACACCCAAAAAAATTCTGTGGAAACGAAATATATGGAAATGGATGATTGAGGCTTGACACTCAATTTCACCTTAATACACAGGTAGCCTCCATTGCTGCCACACCTTGGATTTCTGTGAAAATGGGGAGGGGGAATAAATTAAAGTATTTGCTTGAAGGTAGCTGCTTTTGAGGTCTGCACGGCAGCCCTTGCACTTCTGATGGCTGGCACAGCCATCCACAGCTCCGTTCTTCTCTCTGCCTGTCTATAAGCTGCCTTGCTTGTCCCTATTCTACACATTTCTTCTTTGGAATCCTAGCCTTTCCCTTAACTCTTCCTGACAATAAGCTCTGTCAGCCCGGGAGCCAATCAGGGCAAGCCCTCCCCCCACTTCCTGTCAGGGTCATGTGAGACCCCTTCTTCTTCCTCCCTAGTGCTTTTTCCCGCCGACATATGCAAAGAAATCACGCTGCGTGCTGCACAAACCCGTAGAGATTCAGGTTTGTTTGCCGTCCGAAAATAGCAAAGTTCGGATCAAACCTGGTTCGGTCCGAACTAATTTAGCTCATCCTTAATTAGAAGGCATTTGCATGACATTGACATTACAGGTCAGGGTTCAAAAGCTATCATGGTGCACAACAAGACAGCAATTGAGACTGCAGTACTGGTCTTTTCCTTTCAGCAATGTGTCCTGATTTTGTCTCGGATACTGTTAAGGAAATCAAGATATCCGACGTAGACTTCGATCCGAATTTGAGGAAAAATTTGATTCGCCACAAAGCCGAATTTCATTGCGCTTTGTGGTAACTAATCAATTTTTCCTAAAATAGTGGCTGAAAGTGAAAAAAAATAATATATACTCACCTCATCTAGTTGATTGCAGAGAGGCCATCCGCTCATATCTTGATTAAAGAAAGAAAACCCACCAAAGAACCTGTGGCGGGCGCGTATCACTGATGACGCCACTGCACGCACCCAGCATGACATCACGTGTTGACATCGTCATGCTCGCTGCAGGTCCCCTGGTGGGTTTTCCTCAATCAAGACGGGAGCAGACGGCCTCTCCACTTAACCCCTGAGGAGCTCTATACAATGGAAAGCGATTGATGATGAAGTAGTTCGAAATGAATTGAAATTTCTTGTGGAGCTGCCGAATGGAATTTTTCAAAACTTAATTCATCTCTAGTCTCAGATACAATGACAGCTGAAGACCACATGGGCAACACCATGAAAAAGCTTTCACAAGGGATTGGCACACCGGTCCTACTCCTGGGATTATGGTGTGGGGTGGCATAATGTACAGTAGCCAGTAGTCATTTCGGGTACACTTACAGCTTGGCATTACACTAATTTGGTTGTGGACCCAGTGGTACAGTCACTCCTCCAAAATGTCCAAGGAGCCATATTTCAATAGGACAGCACAAGGCCGCATGGTACTCATGCTACTGTGAGCAGCCAGTATGGCCTAAATATGCTACCATGGCCTGCAGTGTCTCTGAACTTGTATCCCATTGGTCAGCAATTACTTCATTCAGCATGGCAGAACATTCCTCAGACATTCATTAGTAACCTAATTGGTAGCATGCCAAGGCGTGTAAGTGAATGTATTTATGCACGTGGCTCTCTTACTCAATACTGAATAAAGCAAGGCTTTGAATATTTTGTCTCCATTTTTTATCATTTGCAAATCATTAAAGGGGTTCTCCAAGATTTCCCTCAGCATAGGTCATCAATATGAGATCAGTGGGGGTCCAACTCCCTGCACCCCCACCAATCAGCCATCTGAGAGACTCAGGGCTCACAGGAACTTTAATGCATGCCGAAGCCTCCTCACAGCTTACCAAGCACAGCGCAGTCTATTGAATAGCGGCTGTACTTGCCATTGTAGCTCAGACCTAGAGATCAGCGAACCAATCTAGATTCATTTCGGGTCTGTTTCACCCAATTTTTCAAAGTTTGGTTCGGATCCAAATTGCCCTGAAAGTTGGTATATAACCACCTCTGGCCTTCTAAAGGTCACCTTCATCATCATGATCCTCTTTATCGCCAACTCCAACTCCTCTTCCTCCTGCTCAAGTGGAAGCACCTCCTCCTCGGAGTAGGGCCACCTGTTGCATGAGCATCACCGTCTCTTCAAAAATGCATATGATGCGGATGAGGAACAACTGCAGCATGAACGGCATGAGCGGCCACTGCCCGACCTAGAAACAAAACACATGCTCCCTGCTGAGGGGGTCTGATGAATGATCAAATAGTTCACTGCTTTATGCTGCTTGCAGGCCATGGATCTTACAGAGAAAGTTCCCGGTGGGCCGATGCCCAGGGGGCCAGCCAGTGGAAGGTTTTGGGGATGTTTTTTGTGCTGCTGGCAGTATTTTGTGTTGCACTGCTGTATTTGGCTGGTATAATGTGCCAAAATATGGTATAGCTGCCCCTGCCTTCCATCAATTTGGACCCAGTTACAAAACAGGGCACTTTAAGTTTTTTTTTCCAGGGCCACTTTAAGTTCCCAGTTCGTCGCTGGCTGCTTGTACAGACGCTTGAGCATGTGCAATGTTGAATTCCAGCGAGTTGGGACGTCAAAGATTAAGCAGTGTAGCTGCATACCATTCTGATGCTGCAAGTCCAGCAGAGCGTTCCTCACCACGTAAAAAATGGCTGAACATTGCCTTGCACAAGCCAGTGCATTATTATTATTTTTAAAGGCCATGCAGGGAGCATACGTTATTTCCCCAAGATTCAGGGCAGCCAGGATGTTGTGCCCATTGTCACTGACCAACTTGTCCAGTTGGAGTCAGCGAGGCGACAGACAGCAGGATGTTTGCTGCTTGATGTACTCGAGCAAGCGTTCAGGGGCATGGATGCTTTCTCCCAGGTCGATCAGCTCCAACACAGTGTGGCAATGCATCATCCGACACGTGATGGGAAGGATAGGTAGTGTTAGTGACGCTGTGCCCTGCTGCTGTTGGGGACAAGATCGTGTCCATGTAGGAGGAGGCAGATAAGTGCCTTCTGTGGGAGCCTGCCCCATGATATAGTGGGAGAGGGTGAAAAGAACCTGGCTATGGTGCTGCTGCTCCGTTGGTGCAAAAAACATAGACCCAGTGGGCCGTGAAAAACATGTACTGTCCCTGCCCATTACAGCTGTTCCAGGTGTCCACCGTGGCATGAACTTTGCCACACAGCAAGAATTGCAAGAAGTGGCCCACATTCTCCGCCACATGAGAGTACAAGGCTATAGGGTATAAGGTATATATGGATGCTGCAGAGGGCTATCAGTATAGCATCCAATAAATCTAGATTTGAACTGTTATTCAAAACTAAATCAGTGAAAAATAGCGATTGCATACTCAGAACCATACAGGGAGAAACATAATACATATACAGTATGTCCAGCTGAATTTATAAATATATTATAGAGGGATCATAGAGTCTAATGTGTTCCAGCAAAATTGTCCTTTTAAAACATAACTTTTACTAAATTATACTCATCAAATAGCACCACGTTCGTGATTCACCAGTGAAAAATTGTGAGACAGAAGATAGTCAAAAAATAATAAATGCTTGAACAGGGTAACCAACCATTGATGTGGTTGTGAAGGTTGGTGTACACAGGGCAGTACTGGGGAGTATTGGAGTGTCTATCCTATCCCTGCACTCACCCTTTATAAATCCTCAGCCCAGGGACGTCCCCTGATGGTGGAGACTCCCTGTCCTCGAACCTGGACTGGCTGCCCTACGTACACCCTCCTCTCAGTAACCAATATCCCGGTACCCCGTAAAAAACGACGGGTATAATCTGTGTCACAGGTAGGTTATCACCTGTATAGACAACAGCCCATGTAGATGATAAGACAAAAAAAATATGGTGTGGAGGTGTAAGTCTCGCCTAAAACACCATACAACAAGCCCCTCTAGGGGCGTCAAGATATCAATACGCTCCAAGGCTTATTAACATAAAACCCCGACCCGTTTCCCCTATTTTTAGGTTCATCAGGGGGTAAATAAACAGTCATGGGTAAACCGTCATAGTGAAATCAAGATAATAATGATATACTCATGATACAGATGGAGGATGCAGGATCAGATAACGCAGACAATGATATGTGTACAGGACCAAAGGGACCAACAGATACATCCTACTTAGTATCCTAAGCGGTCAGAAAAACCAGGAAAAACCATCTGGAGGAACAGGACGGTACTAGAGCGCAATTCATCTTTGGACACTGTGTTGGCTCTCATCTGAATGGGCTCCTGGTCATTGTTCCGGTCCACAAAAGCTGCACGGGACACTTGGATTAAATATAATGGCTTCACCAGGTGTGGAAGCCATCCTTGCAGAACGTGCAGCTTTGTCAATGTCACAAAAACTTTTCACAATGCTGACCATTCACTGACATTCCCGATCAAGAAATACATTAATTGCAACAGTGTCGGGGTTATTTATGTCATTTATTGCAATATTTGTAAGGATTCTGTTGAGAGAAGCCTACTGGATTTTTCGACTGAACACTAGAATGCCGTCAGGTTTAAATCAAAGAAAAGAGTTGATGTATTTTTATCAATGATCTGATTGCATCACTTATGTTTTCTTTTCGCCTTTTGTACTTTGTATTAGAGGTTGTATTTAAATGCCATTTAGTGAATACATTTTGGATTTTATTGCCATTATATGTATGCCCACATTATTTTTATGTCTTTTATGTCTTCATTCACACCATGCAGGTCTGTTTGTGTTTGAGGACGGCTTGTCTTTGCTTCATGCTGGGTAACTGCGCGCTCCCGGCACCACACCTGCATGCAATTCACATCAGGTGGTTGATGCTGGAGAGATGATTTTCCTCCTTTTTCCGCCTCCATTTTTGGGGGAGTGGATTTTTGGTGGATTTATAAAATCTCCCATTTCAACATCAACCTATGTTACGACTAGGGACATCTGTCCGAAACGCGTCAACAACCGCTTCATGCGAGGTCCTGTTTGTATTTGGATTTATGTTACGTTTAATAAAGAGGAAGTTTTTACTGAATATCATTCCAGTGCCAGATATTTTTCCTTTCTTCATATTACCTGGATAACCTGTTTCTTTCCCTGCATGCGGAGTTCCTATACAAGGTGAGCTGGATTTGTAACATTTTGGATATGCTGCTAGTTTGAATATAATCAACATCCCCTCCCTTAAAAAAAATGATTAAAGGAAATGTGTCACCAAAAATGTTATTGTTTCCTGAACATGATTATGAGGGCGGCCATCTTGCCTAAACTTTTCTTAACAGCATTTAGAAAGCTTTAAGAAAATTGCTTTATGGCAGCCCCGTGGTCCATAGACACCATGGTCAGGAGGGGACTTACATGGAAGAGCTTTCTAGGCATGCTCTGTGACCGTTGTAGAGGTCATTGTACAAGGGAAGAATAGACAAACTGTGACAATCACCTATTGTGAATGGAGGATCCTGTCTTATCTGCACACAGAGGTGATATCATTACAGGCAGGATTAGAATGCGTTAACTGCAGTAAAGTGCTCTGTACAGACCAAGAAGTGATGCCAATTATTAAACATAGTAGACAATGCGAAAAATGCAGGAATTTATCTTTTTTGTATAAATATATTGAATACATGGAAATTTAAAAATTTAAGAACACTATCAAAAAATCTTTAAAGGGAACCTGTCACTAGGATTTTGTGTATAGAGCTGGGGACATCGGCTGCTAGATGGCCGCTAGCACATCCGCAATACCCAGTCCCCATAGCTCTGTGTGCTTTTATTGTGTTAAAAAAACGTTTTGATCCATATGCAAATGAACCTGATATGAGTCCTGTGTCCAGAGAGGAGTCCAATTTTCTGAGCGCAGCACCGCCCCGCGTCCTCCGAATCTCTTCCTTGCTGGCTGATGTCACAGAGTTGGAGCGTCGAAATCAGCACAGGGAACGAACTACGCATGCGAGATTTCGGCGCTCCAGCTCTGTGACGTCAGCCAGCAAGGAGGAGATTCGGAGGACGCGGGGCGGTGCTGCGCTCAGAAAATTGGACTCATTTCCAGACACAGGACTTATGTCAGGTTCATTTGCATATGGATCAAAACGGTTTTTTAACACAATAAAAGCACACAGAGCTATGGGGACTGGGTATTGCAGCTGTGCTAGCGGCCATCTAGCAGCCCATGTCCCCAGCTCTATGACAGGTTCCCTTTAACAACATGTTAAACATAAAAAAGTGATTTAAACAACAGGTCTTTTTCTGATGACACTTTCCCTTTAAAAATGTGTGAAATAGGGAAACGGATTTGGGCTTAAATTCATTATCACTCCCAGATACTTTGGTGTGCTGGCCTGTGTATTGATGCTGATCACCTATACGCTGGTATAATTAAATCAAACAAGTCCCAAAAAAAATTCTATTCCAACCGTGTGGAAATAGAATTCACGGAAACGGATGACAGTAGCTTGACGCTCAATTTCAACTTAATACACACAAGAAGATTGCTGCCACACTGTGGGTATTGCTGCAGTAATGATGTACAGTATATATGCTGCTTAATTAAATGGAACCCCCCCCCCAAGTAAAAAATGTAAATTGTGACCGTGTGGAAAGTGATACATAATACATAAAAGGATGACTGTGGCTTGATGCTCAATTTCAACTTAATACACAGAGATTGATTGCTGCAGTAATAACAATTCCTCTTTGGAATCCCTAGTCTTTCCCTTCACTCTCCCTGACGATAAGCTTGATTGACTGATTTCTGATTTTCCCTGACTCCCTAAGATCATTCTGGAAGATACCATCACACAACCAGCCTCTCTCACAGCCCAGCACAGAATGGTGTTCTGCTAGGGCACCTCCCTGCCTGCTGCAGCGCTGATTCTGTCTGTCAGCCTGGGAGCCAATCAGGGCAAGCCTTAACCGCCACTTCCTCTCAGGGACATGTGAGATCCCTTCTTCTTCCTCCGTAGTGCTTTTTTCCTACCAACATGTGTCCCGAAATGGTGCTATGTGCCTTTTTTTGTGGATTCGAGTTTGTCTGCCGTTCGAAAAATAGCAAAGTTCGGTCCAAACTGGTTTGCTCATCCTTAATTAGACCCATTAACTTGAAAGGGACTGAGCTGTGTCTAGGCCAGGGGAGTAACTACCAAAGTGGCAGACCAATGGACTACTATGGGGCCCAGTCTTAGTGGGATTATCTCCTCTTCTACTAGAGGTGAAAACTTGGTCAGGACTCTACCCTCTAGTCCAGTGTTTCCCAACCAGTGTGCCTCCAGCTGTTGCAAAACTACAACTCCCAGCATGCCTGCACAACCAAAGGCTGTCTGGGCATGCTGGGAGTTGTAGTTTTGCAACAGCTGGAGGCACACTGGTTGGGAAACACTGCTCTAGTCTAAAGGAACAACTTTTAGCAAATGAGGCACTGGAATAAATGGTCCAAGGATCATTGAAAAGTTTTTAGGCAGAAACCATTCTGTCCTGTTTGGGGAGGCCTGGTTTGTTCCTTGCTATGTGGCCCTTACTTCTCTATGTACGCCACTAATCTAGGCCATATGACCGATCACCTATAACATTTTCATCCATATTTCATTAGAATTTTAGCTGAATCGGTGAATATAACACTGAAAAAAATGACAGAAGACAGAACCTAGAACTTTAATATAAAATTGTAGCAGTGAAGGAGTAGAATCTGTGAGAATCTCTGCTTTACTTAGTGGTCACTACTCACCTGGGCGGTTATCTGTAGGAATGTCCTCTATACTCTGCTCATCGCCCCTCACATATGTCTCTGTAGGATTAATATTGTTCAGATCTTCACCCGGATTCACAAGCTGTGAAAGAAATATTGTAGAAGTCACCAGACGGTTGGAGAAGTCGTGTGGAAGGTTTTATATGACCTGAAAAGAGATGGCAGAAATGACCATAGAACAGGACTTATCTGACCCAATTATCTACAGGTCTCCTGTATAATGTAAAACACAGAGAAAGAATGCACCAAACAGATATAACACTGACTATACTGGCAAGACACAAATGAAGGTATTAAAAGCTGAGACTTTCGCCAATATATACCAGTGATGGATATATCGGAGCCCATCATGCACCACGTCACGGCTCTCAGCATGGCAAGGGGTCCTAACCGCTGCTCTAACTATGGTGTGAACACGGTCTGGGGGTGATATAGTTCAGCTCGCAGCAAAGCTTCCCACAAACGCCCAGCATGAATGCTGCGGTTGTGCGATGTGAATGAAGCCAGGCTGCAAGCCACACCCACACCAGACCATGTGATGGAGGTTACCAGGTGCAAAGGAGTGTTTAAATGCCAGGTAAAGGCAGACACACTCGAATCTAGCAAAGCAGAAACCAAAAAAATTTATTAGTGGCAATTTTAGAGGAGCTGCTCAACCCCTGACACAGTGGCGTGTCCTCAATTAGGGGGAGCAACCCGACCGCATGTGGACCGCGGTAATCGACTAACCCCAGCAAAATATGCATACAATGGGGGACGTCGACGCGGTCCACATGCACCACAAGAGCAAACTACACAGAATGTAGCAATCATATGAAACACAGAGAAAGAATGCACCAAACAGATATAACACTGACTATACTGGCAAGACACAAATGAAGGTATTAAAAGCTGAGCGGTCCACATGCGGTCGGGTTGCTCCCCCTAATTGAGGACACGCCACTGTGTCAGGGGTTGAGCAGCTCCTCCAAAATTGCCACTAATACATTTTTTTGGTTTCTGCTTTGCTAGATTCGAGTGTGTCTGCCTTTACCTGGCATTTAAACACTCCTTTGCACCTGGTAACCTCCATCACATGGTCTGGTGTGGGTGTGGCTTGCAGCCTGGCTTCATTCACATCGCACAACCGCAGCATTCATGCTGGGCGTTTGTGGGAAGCTTTGCTGCGAGCTGAACTATATCACCCCCAGACCGTGTTCACACCATAGTTAGAGCAGCGGTTAGGACCCCTTGCCATGCTGAGAGCCGTGACGTGGTGCATGATGGGCTCCGATATATCCATCACTGGTATATATTGGCGAAAGTCTCAGCTTTTAATACCTTCATTTGTGTCTTGCCAGTATAGTCAGTGTTATATCTGTTTGGTGCATTCTTTCTCTGTGTTTCATATGATTGCTACATTCTGTGTAGTTTGCTCTTGTGGTGCATGTGGACCGCGCCAATGTCCTCCATTGTATGCTTATTTTGCTGGGGTTAGTCGATTACCGCGGTCCACATGCGGTCGGGTTGCTCCCCCTAATTGAGGACACGCTACTGTGTCTGGGGTTGAGCAGCTCCTCCAAAATTGCCACTAATAAATTTTTTTGTTTTTTGGTTTCTGCTTTCTCCTGTATAATGTAGTTGCATCCGTAACATTAACCCATTCCTGACCGCCTTACGTATATATACGTCAGCAGACGGGACTTTAAATATGGCGCCACTATCCACTGGTATAAAAAGCAGGCACTCGGAGCTAATGTACGCGACTGGTGGTAACACCAATCGTGGACTTTTAAACCTCCAGACGCTGTGGTCAAATGTGACCACAGAATCTGGGAGCATAAAAACTGGGAGAACTGGGGGAAAAAGGATTCAAAAATATACGGTAATATATATTCAAATAAAAAAACATCATAGGTATCCCTGCATGCAAAAATGCCTGGACTATAAAAATATTACAATATTTATCCCATATGACAAACAGCGAAATGGAAAAAAAAAGTCAAAATGGCCGATTAAGCTCTGCAGATATAAAAATAACAAAGTTATGGGGGTAAGAATATGATGCAAAGACAAAAAAATAGTTTTTCCAAAGATTTTTTTCAACATTAAAACACACATGGTATCGTCGTACTTGTACTGACCAGGAGAATTATAATAACAGGTCAGTTTTACAGCATAGGAAACACTTTAAAAATAAAATCCGCTTCCCATTACACTGTATGCAACCGTAAATGGCCATTGGAAAGTACAACTTGTCCCACAAAAAACAAGCCTTCATACCACTATGTGAAAGAGTTATAGCCTTGGAAAGAACAAAAATGAAAAAAAAAAAGGAAAATTACCCATTAAGGGATTAAATAGTGCGTGTATATAACATTGTTTGTGCACCTGTTTCCGTTGCTAGGAGAACACAGGAGAGGTGAGAACCGATTATCTATCACCACTAGAAGACCCTGCTTATCTCTGCTTATAGTATAAGGACAGGAGAGAACACAGGAGAGGTGAGAACTGATTATCTATCACCACTAGATCACCCTGATTATCACTGTATATAGTATAAGGACAGGAGAGAAGACAGGAGAGGTGAGTCCTGATTATCTATCACCACTAGAAGACCCTGCTTATCAAAGTATATAGTATACAGATAGGAGAGATGAGAACTGATTATCTATCACCACTAGAACACCCTGCGTATCTCTGCTTATAATATAAGGACAGGAAAAAAACACAGGAGAGGTGAGAACTGATAATCTATCATCACTATAAAAAAAAAACATATTATCCCTATATATTTAGTATATGGACAGGAGAGATTAGAACTGATTATCTATCACCACTAGAACACCCTGCGTATCTCTGCTAATAATATAAGGACAGGAAAGAACACAGGAGGGGTGAGAACTGATAATCTATCATCACTATAACAACCTTCTTATCCCTATATATTTAGTATAAGGACAGGAGAGAACACAGGAGAGATTAGAACTGATTATCTATCACCACTAGAACACCCTGCTTATCAATGTATATAGTATACGGACAGGAGACGTGAGAACTGATAATCTATCATCACTATAACAACCTTCTTATCACTATATATAGTATAAGGACAGGAGAGAACACAGGAGAGATTAGAACTGATTATCTATCACCACTAGAACACCCTGCTTATCAATGTATATAGTATACGGACAGGAGAGGTGAGAACTGATTATCTATCCCCACTATAACAGCCTTCTTATCACTGTATATAGTATAAGGACAGGAGAGAACACATGAGAGATGAGAACTGAATATCTATCACCACTAGAACACCCTGCTTACCACTGTATATAGTATTACAGCCTTCTACAGATCATAGGGAACATTTCATGAGATCTTATCTCCATCTACCTGATCATCCTGTGGGACATTGTGATGTTCTTCTGAACCATCCTGTGGAAGAAGAGGACTGGGACATCTCTCCCGAGTTGTTCTTTCTTCCTTATCTGTAGGAAACACATCCAGTGACTGAATTCGTTCCTTGCATGTCTATTACCTGGTGATCAGAATCGAATCAGACAGCTCACGATCCTCCTGTTACACTGCACGGGAAAGGGCCATCCCCATATCACAGATCACTTTGATTATACGCCTATGTCATTTCCTGTTTGCTTAATTAATGAATGATGTCATGACCAGTTGATTTTAATTTGTGTCTATAAAATGTTACATGGTGTCATTTAGCATCATGCAGTTCAGGAAGGCTGGACGGGCCGAAACGCGTCCTGTAATTTTGATTATGAAATAAAGCATACTATAGACTGGAAAAAAGCATGCCTGCTGGGATTATCCTTTGAACTATTACCTGGTGATGTGAGGGGCCGGCGATCCTCCATCATGACATCCTTGTACAGATCTTTGTGTCCTTCTAAATACTCCCACTCCTCCATGGAGAAATAGACGGTGACATCCTGACACCTTATAGGAACCTGACAACACAATGATACGGTCATCACCCAGATCCCTTCATAGCGTTCCTGTATAATGCCCCAGCATTCCCAGCAGTGTCACCTCTCCAGTCAGCAGCTCAATCATCTTGTTGGTGAGTTCTAGGATCTTCTCTCTATTGATTTCCTCATGTATCAGGGGGTAAGGTAGAGGCTCCATGATTGGGCTCAGGGTTCTTCCCCATCCTTCAGACACAGGGTCCTCACAGCGCTCACTAGAGGTCTTCTTCACTACTGTGTAGTCCTGGTTATGGAGAAACACAGTAATAAATATCACTCCATACATCTCTAGAGTCCCTCACCTCTCCAGTCATGTCCATCTTTTAGTAACATAGATAAGATGATGTAATGTGTCATCATCAGAATCTCTCACCTCTCCAGTAAGCCGGAAGAGGATCTCTAGGGTGAGATTTATTATCCTCTCCGCCATCTTGTCCCTGTTCCTCTCCATCCTTGACGGGTCAATCAGGAGAAGGATCTTATATAGAAGATATCCACTGAGAGGATCCTATATTGTACGAACCCGAATGGAAAGAAGATGAGACGATGGAAAATCCTACAAAATCCCATGTAAAATACAATAACTGGAGATGTTAGGAGACATCGGAGAAGATAATAAAGTGTAGATGTTGTGTTCTCTCTTTTTATATAAATTGGAAGCAGAGTTGAATAGCTTAGTCAAGGCTGTTACTCTATTAGTGAGGTCAAAGCAATTTTATGGTATGTCATACCTTCCTACAGCGAATGAAAGGAGACCACAGGAGCCTCAGTGCTGGATAGGGCTGCAGCTATCGATTATTTTAGTAATCAAGTATTCTATCCATGAATCCAATGATTAATCGAGTACTTTAATAAGAAAAAAAACTAATTAAAAGAATGTTTTCCTTTATAAAAACTAATCAGACCCCAGTGCAATCAGTCCTCAGCGCCATCAGCTCCCCCCAGTGCATCAGTCCTCTGTGCCATCAGCTCCTCCCAGTGCATCAGTCCTCTGTGCCATCAGCTCCCCCCAGTGCCATCAGTCCTCTGTGCCATCAGCTCCCCCCAGTGCCATCAGTCCTCTGTGCCATCAGCTCCCCCCAGTGCCATCAGTCCTCTGTGCCATCAGCTCCCCCCCAGTGCCATCAGTCCTCTGTGCCATCAGCTCCCCCCAGTGCCATCAGTTCTCTGTGCCATCAGCTCCCCCCAGTGCCATCAGCTCCTCCCAGTGCCATCAGTCCTCTGTGCCATCAGCTCCCCCCAGTGCCATCGGCTCCCCCCAGTGCCATCAGTCCTCTGTGCCATCAGCTCCCCCCAGTGCCATCAGTCCTCTGTGCCATCAGCTCCCCCCAGTGCCATCAGTCCTCTGTGCCATCAGCTCCCCCCCAGTGCCATCAGTCCTCTGAGCCATCAGCTCCCCCCAGTGCCATCAGTCCTCTGTGCCATCAGCTCCCTTCAGTGCCATTAGTCCTTTGTTACGTTGGCTCCTCCAAGTGCTACCAGTCCTCTGTGCCGTCGGCTCCTCCCAGTGCCACCAGTCTTCTGCCATCTTACCTTTCCTATAGGGGCGCTGCCAACACTCCACAGCTCTACTTGCCTCCTCTTCACATGCTGCACTGTCCTCCTAATGTCACACAGAGTCAGGTCATAGTGCAGGCCGGCGGGTGACCACAGAGGGCCATTTAGACAGGACTGCATCCTTCTAACAGCCATTAAAAAAGGGGTACACTGTGGGCTCTTAGGTATTAAAAAAAACAACTAAGGAATACCTCACCCACTTACATGCGCAGAACCACTTGCTCTTCACTTCAGGCAGCAGGACCTGTGGATGATGCCACCATGCTGGTAGTGCAGGTCCTGTGAGGAGACAGTGTCCCTGCGCATGCACGTGGCTGAGCATTAATAAGACGGTATTATTCCTACTGGGAACACTAAGAGGCGGCATTATTCCTATCAAATTACTCATCTTCTTCTGTTATTCAGGTTTCTCATCTGCGGCAGAGGCCTCCAGCAGAGAAGAGCCTGACTGAGTTCTCTGGAATCTGCTGATTATCAGCGGGTAGAGCTGCAGATCTTTTCCGGATGTGGAGTGTTAGGGTCTGGTCACATGGAGCGGTCATGATACGGTTAGGAAACGCATGCGGTCAGTTACCAAATCCATCATCATGCGTTTAGTGTGCCCTTTTTTTTTTTTTTTTTTGTCTGCTGTGAATGTTCCTGTTTTTTCAGCTTTCTAATTAAGGCCTCATGCACAGGACCGCAAAAAACGGAAGCCACCCGTGTGCCTTCCGCAATTTGCAGAACGGAACGGGCGGCCCATTGTAGAAATGCCTATTCTTGTCCGCAAAATGGACAAGAATAGGACATGCTATATTTTTTTTTACGGGGCCATGGAACGGAGCAACGGAGTGCTGTCTCCATCTTTTGTGGCCCTATTGAAGTGAACGGGTCCGCACCCGAGCCACAAAAAACGCGGATCAGATATGGTCCCGAACAACGGTCGTGTGCATGAGGCCTATCCTCAAATAGGAGGCTACTCGGCTCTATACCACGTATAGTAAGCTTACAGTAAGCTGCAGGACTTGTTTCATGTGCCGCCAATCAGGTTCTTTCACCACAATTTTGATAGTGCCAGGTCTATCTGAGAAACCTAGTTTCCCATTGACTTCTACCAGAAAATGAGATGCTGCGTTTCCTAAATGCAACCTGCATCCTTACCTGGGCGGGGCGTGTCCTCTTCTAAAAATCCATCACTGCGGAATGCTCTGTGTTTTCATTTCTTCCAGCATCTGAAGCTGGAGGGATTAAAGGACCTGTGGTGATGTCATCAACACGTGATCATGTGTGGGAGGAGTCAGGCTGTAGGCTGAGAAGCGGCAGGAAATACAGGACCTGTGATGATGTCATGACCATGTGATCATGTGTGGGAGGGGTCAGGCTGAGAAGCTGCAGGAAATACAGGACCTGTGATGATGTCATGAACATGTGATCATGTGTGGGCGGGGTCAGGCTGCAGGAAATACTGGACCTGTGATGATGTCATGACCATGATATTGTGTGTGGGAGGAGTCAGGCTCCAGCATGTGAAGCTTAAGGGAATAAAGGACCTGTGGTGATGTCATGACCATGTGACCATGTGTGGGAGGAGTCAGTCTGTAGGCTGAGAAGTTGAAGGAAATACAGGACCTGTGGTGATGTCATGACCATGTGATCATATGTGGGAGGGGTCAGGCTGTAGGCTATATGAAGCTGCAGCAAATATAGGACCTGTGATAGTGTCATGACCATGTGATCGTGTGTGGGAGGAGTCAGGCTCCAGCATGTGAAGCTTGAGGGAATAAAGGACCTGTGGTGATGTCATGACCATGTGATCGTGTGTGGGAGGAGTCAGGCAGTAGGCTGTGAAGCTGCAGCAAATATAGGACCTGTGATGATGTCATGACCATGTGATCGTGTGTGGGAGGAGTCAGGCTCCAGCATGTGAGGCCTGAGGGAATAAAGGACCTGTCGTGATGATGTGATCATGTGTGGGAGGTGTCATGGAAATCACATGACCAGGTTTAGCTAGCCCTTATGTCGGTGTTATTTGCCATGCTCAGTAGAGCGCAGTATGAGGGCTATGCTGCTCTACATTGCACATATTGCTGGTGGACTGGTGATTTGTTGGACATATTGTCTGATATCATATATTGAGATGCTGTTTAGCAGCCAGGGTTACATTCACTCATTTGGCGACAGCTCTGTTACATTTTACAGCCAATAGTAGGAGGGTTTTTAGGGCTATGCCGTATTTGTATTACACTGCACTTCAGAGAGCCAGTGCAGTGTAACGAACAGCGCTGCCCGCAGGGGGCGCCGCCTCCTCTGCAAACAGCTATAGGTCCTCAATATTAACAACTGGACGGCCCCTTTAATCATGAGATACGGGGTATCCCATATTATGTACAAACAATTATTAAAATCACATAGAAAAGTTGTTTTCTTCTTCTTTTTCTTTGCACACGCCGCACATCCTCCCTGAAAGGTAAGAAACTAAATCCTTAATCTTCGCTCCGTCTCTTCTTGTGTATAATCTGCACTAACTAAAGTTAAGACAATTCACCATCAACATTACAAGTCTTAATCACTTCCTTCATCCCTACATATTCACCTACTTTCCCATCATTGTGTCACAGCCTTCCACTGCTGTTTCCCTGTTCATGCGCTCGACCACGTTACATGCTTGGATGAAAGTGGATACACTCTCCGGGCGCAGGGCACTCGCGAGGAGATTCTTTGTTCAGGGCTATCTTAATACGGGGTATCCTCTTAATTGTGTCATCCATTTTCTTCAACTTCCATCTTCTGGCGTCCCAGACTTCTTCACCAACTTGCTGCACCTTTCACTGCATCTCTACCTGCCCTTTCCATCACAATCTGTCTGGCAGGTTTCCCTTTTGGGTTCCTGCCCAGTCCACCCGGCAGATTTCCCATCATCTGCTCCGTGTAATTCCACAGTCTCCACGACTGGCTCTCGGTCACTACCACACCCTATGAACTGGAACACGTTTCCTCACCGACACCTTTCGAGCGCCTCCTACCTCAGATAGGTCTTGCTCTCAGGCACTTCAGGTTCAGCTCTCTAGCGCCTCCTCCCATGGGTAGGTCTCGTTCTTGGAGCACTTTAATACCCTACCCGTCTGGTACAGCGAGTGTTTCTTACCTCGCATCTGCTTATTTATTCTGCCGCTTCCTGTTGTCTCTTCCCCTCGAGTCCCAGATGGATGCAGTCCGGTCCCAGCTTGGGTGAAATCAACCCCTTCTATGTAACCCCGGTTCTGAATTTAGTAAGGCCCCTTTCACATCAGTTCTGCGTTGCGTGAAAAACGTAGCATGTTCTATATTCTGGCCCCATAGAAGTGAATGGGGCTTCAGTGAAAAACGCATCGCATCTGGAAGCAAGTGCGGATACAATGCTTTTTCACTGATGGTTGCTAAGAGATGTTTCTAAACCTTACATTTTTTATCACATGCGTGAAAAAACGCATCAAAACGCATTTCACCCGCGCAGAAAAAAGTGAACGCAATCGCAGACAAAACTGACTGAGCTTGCTTGCAAAATGGTGCGAGTTTCCCTGAACGCATCCGGAGCCAATCCGCCACGCTCGTGTGAAAGAGGCCTAACAGTGTGCATACGGAATACGGGCAGCTCGGAGAATCAGACAATCACAACAGTCGCTCTACTTAAAGTCAGGGTGGGCTTATATACCCCTCCAAACAAATAAAACCTGTGTTCATAAAAAGAAGGGCGCTGTCCATGCAAACTCCGTATAGAAGCTCATCCTTAAAGGGGTCGTCTCACTTCAGTAAGTGGCTTTTATCATTGTGTTTCAAGAGAAAGTTAATACAAGGCCCTTACTCATGTATTGTGATTCTCAGGGCCGTCTTTAATATTGCAAAAATGTACTTGGGCCCCCTGGATCCCGCCTTCCCACACCTTAGCAAGCAATCACGCCCTCCACCACAACACACACACAAAAAGTCCACACATCTGGTAGAGTCCAGTGAGTGACTGTAAATACTTCCAGTTCTGAAGACTCCAGCGGCTCAGGATCAGTGCTCTGGGCAGCTGGGCTCAGGCTGGAAGTGGGCACCGCTCTGCAGGAAGGAGACCGGGGCTCGGCTCACCCTAGTGTTACAGTGCACCCCAGCACCACACAGTATGCAGTATAGCACCCTATAGTATACAGCACCATACAGTATGCAGTATAGCACCCTATAGTATACAGCATCACACTGTATGCAGTATAGCACCCCACACTATACAGTACCCCACAGTATATAGTAGAGCAGTATAGCACCCCACAGTATACAATAGCCCACAGTGTATAGTAGAACAGTATAGCAGCCCACAGTATACAACACCTCACAGTATACAGTAGAGCAGTATAGCACCTCATAGTATACAGCACCCCAAACTATACATGATACAGCACACCCACTATACAGCCCCCCACACTATACAGTACAGCACTCCACAATATACAGCACCCACAGTATACAGCCCCCCCACAGTATACAGTCCAGCAGTATAGCACTCCACAATATACAGCACCCACAGTATACAGCCCTCCCCCCACAGTATACAGTCCAGCAGTATAGCACTCCACAATATACAGCACCCACAGTATACAGTATACAGCCCCCCCCCCACAGTATACAGTACAGCAGTATAGCACTCCACAATATACAGCACCCACAGTATACAGTCCCCCACAGTATACAGTACAGCAGTATAGCACTCCACAATATACAGCACCCACAGTACACAGTATACAGCCCCCCACAGTATACAGGCCCACACAGTATATAGCCCCCCACAATATACAGCACCCCACTATACAGTAGTTTACAGTATATTAGCATAACAGCCCCTGTCACCTTTTTCTGATGTAATCTTCACAAAAAAAGCTCCACAGATAAGGCAAACTTCTACCGCAACACTCCTGGTAGAGAGAAAGGACCTTGATGACCTCATAGCCATGTGACCAGTAATATTGCTAGGTCATCTAAGGGCCTAGAGAATCACAGCTCTCACAGTACACTGCCTGGAGTGCCGGCAGGCATGGCATGGCAGCACCCCTGTGTAGCTGACAGCCTGACACCAGGGGCAGTGGCTAGCAGGGCTCAAGAGGCAGCTGCCTTGGGCCCCCCAGGAGCAACTGGGCCCGGGGCAGCTGCCCCTTTTGCCCCTTGTTAACCTCCTCAGGACCGCCGTACGCAGGATTGCGTCCTGGCGGCGGCCCTGCTCTTCTGGGTGGACGCATATACACGTCCTCCCGCGAGAGCCGAGATTTCCTGTGAACGCGCGCACACAGGCGCGCGCGCTCACAGGAACGGAAGGTAAGCGAGTGGATCTCCAGCCTGCCAGCGGCGATCGCTCGCTGGCAGGCTGGAGATGTGATTTTTTTTAACCCCTAACAGGTATATTAGACGCTGTTTTGATAACAGCGTCTAATATACCTGCTACCTGGTCCTCTGGTGGTCCCTTTTGTTTGGATCGACCACCAGAGGACACAGGCAGCTCAGTAAAGTAGCACCAATCACCACACTACACTACACCCCCCCCCCGGTCACTTATTAACCCCTTATGAACCACTGATCACCCCATACAGACTCCCTGATCACCCCCCTGTAAGGCTCCATTCAGACGTCCGTATGATTTTTACGGATCCACGGATACATGGATCGGATCCGCAAAACACATGCGGACGTCTGAATGGAGCCTTACAGGGGAGTGATCAATGACAGGGGGTGATCACCCATACAGACTCCCTGATCACTTCCCTGTCATTGATCACCCCCCTGTAAGGCTCCATTCAGACGTCCGTATGATTTTTACGGATCCATGGATACATGGATCGGATCCGCAAAACACATGCGGACGCCTGAATGGAGCCTTACAGGGGGGTGATCAATGACAAGGGGGTGATCACGCATATAGACTACCTGATCACTTCCCTGTCATTGATCACCCCCCTGTCATTGATCACCCCCCTGTAAGGCTCCATTCAGACGTCCGTATGATTTTTACGGATCCATGGATACATGGATCGGATCCGCAAAACACATGCGGACGTCTGAATGGAGCCTTACAGGGGGGTGATCAATGACAGGGGGGTGATCAATGACAAGGGGGTGATCACCCATATACACTCCCTGATCACCCCCTGTCATTGATCACCCCCCTGTCATTGATCACCCCCCTGTAAGGCTCCATTCAGACGTCTGTATGATTTTTACGGATCCACGGATACATGGATCGGATCCGCAAAACGCATACGGACGTCTGAACAGGGCCTTACAGGGGGGTGATCAATGACAGAGGGGTGATCACCCATATACACTCCCTGATCACCCCCTGTCATTGATCACCCCCCTGTCATTGATCACCCCCCTGTAAGGCACCATTCAGACGTCCGCATGTGTTTTGCGGATCCGATCCATGTATCCATGGATCCGTAAAAATCATACGGACGTCTGAATGGAGCCTTACCAGGGGGGTGATCAATGACAGGGGGTGATCAGGGAGTCTATATGGGTGATCACCCCCCTGTCATTGATCACCCCCCTGTCATTGATCACCCCCCTTGTAAGGCTCCATTCAGACATTTTTTTGGCCCAAGTTAGCAGAAATATATATTTTTTTTTTGTTAGTTTTTTCTTACAAAGTCTCATATTCCACTAACTTGTGTCAAAAAATAAAATCTCACATGAACTCACCGTACCCCTCACGGAATCCAAATGCGTAAAACTTTTTAGACATTTATATTCCAGACTTCTTCTCACGCTTTAGGGCCCCTAAAAAGCCAGGGCAGTATAAATACCCCACATGTGACCCCATTTCGGAAAGAAGACACCCCAAGGTATTCCGTGAGGGGCATATTGAGTTCATGAAAGATTGAAATTTTTGTCCCAAGTTAGCGGAAAGTGAGACTTTGTGAGAAAAAACAAAAAAAAAATTTCCGCTAACTTATGCAAAAAAAAAAATTCTATGAACTCGCCAGGCCCCTCATTGAATACCTTGGGGTGTCTTCTTTCCAAAATGGGGTCACATGTGGGGTATTTATACTGCCCTGTCTTTTTAGGGGCCCTAAAACGTGAGAAGTCTGGGATCCAAATGTCTAAAAATGCCCTCCTAAAAGGAATTTGGGCCGCTTTGCGCATCTAGTCTGCTAAAAAGTGTCACACATGTGGTATCGCCGTACTCAGGAGAAGTTGGGGAATGTGTTTTGGAGTGTCATTTTACATATACCCATGCTGGGTGAGAGAAATATCTTGGTCAAATGCCAACTTTGTATAAAAAAATGGGAAAAGTTGTCTTTTGCCGAGATATTTCTCTCACCCAGCATGGGTATATGTAAAATAACACCCCAAAACACATTCCCCAACTTCTCCTGAGTACGGCGATACCACATGTGTGACTTTTTTTGCAGCCAGGGTGGGCAAAGGGGCACATATTCCAAAGTGCACCTTTCGGATTTCGCAGGTCATTTTTTACACATTTTGATTGCAAAGTACTTCTCACGCATTTGGGCCCCTAGAATGCCAGGGCAGTATAACTACCCCACAAGTGACCCCATTTTGGAAAGAAGACACCCCAAGGTATTTTGTGATGGGCATAGTGAGTTCATGGAAGTTTTTTTTTTTTGTCACAAGTTAGTGGAATATGAGACTTTGTAAGAAAAAAAAAAAAAAAATCATCATTTTCCGCTAACTTGTGACAAAAAAAAAAATTCGAGGAACTCGCCATGCCCCTCATGGAATACCTTGGGGTGTCTTCTTTCCAAAATGGGGTCACTTGTGGCGTAGTTATACTGCCCTGGCATTTTAGGGGCACATATGCGTGAGAAGTAGTTTGAAATCAAAATCTGTAAAAAATGCCCTGTGAAATCCGAAAGGTGCTCTTTGGAATGTGGGCCCATTTGCCCACCTAGGCGGAAAAAAAGTGTCACACATGTGGTATCGCCGTACTCAGGAGAAGTTGGGAAATGTGTTTTGGGGTGTCATTTTACATATACCCATGCTGGGTGAGATAAATATCTCAGCAAAAGACAACTTTTCCCATGTTTTTATACAAAGTTGGCATTTGACCAAGATATTTATCTCACCCAGCATGGGTATATGTAAAATGACACCCCAAAACACATTCCCCAACTTCTCCTGAGTACGGCGATACCACATGTGTGACACTTTTTTGCAGCCTAGATGTGCAAAGGTGCCCAAATTCCTTTTAGGAGGGCATTTTTAGACATTTGGATCCCAGACTTCTCAATTTTTTTTGTTTGGCATAAGTTAGCGGAAATTGATTTTTTTTTCTTTTTTCTCACAAAGTCTCAATTTCCGCTAACTTGGGACAAAAATTTAAATCTTTCATGGACTCAATATGCCCCTCAGCGAATACCTTGAGGTGTCTTCTTTCCAAAATGGGGTCATTTGTGTGGTGTTTGTACTGCCCTGGCATTTGAGGGTCTCCGCAATCATTACATGTATGGCCAGCATTAGGAGTTTCTGCTATTCTCCTTATATTGAGCATACAGGTAATGAGATTTTTTTTTCCGTTCAGCCTCTGGGCTGAAAGAAAAAAATGAACGGCACAGATTTCTTCATTCGCATCGATCAATGTGGATGAAAAAATCTCTGCCAAAAAAAAAAAAGAAAGGAGGGGAAAGGCGTCTGTCAGGACATAGGAGCTCCGCCCAACATCCATACCCACTTAGCTCATATGCCCTGGCAAACCAGATTTATCCATTCACATCAATCGATGTGGATGAATAAATCACTGCCGGGATTTATTTTTATTTTTTTTATATACAAAGTGTTTGCCAAAGCATATGAACACCGCCGCCTCCTCAGCTCATATGCCTCGGCAAACGTATCTGTCACTGCAGAGGAGAAATCTCATCTTGCAGCGCCGCATACACCGACTTGTGTGTGATCTGACAGCAGCGCAATGCTTCTGTCAGAATGCACATCAGTGCTGCAGCTAGTTGATCAGTTGTGTGACAGACCCATCCGTATGGACTACAAAATGGTACCCAGATAGCTAATTTTATTGTATTTGTTTACTCTGAGTGCAATTCACCTAATGATATGCACTCAGACTTGAGCTATCTGGGGATATGGTAAATGTCTGTGTTTGCTGGGAGGGTGTGACATTGTGCGTTTGGGTGGTGATTCCTGTCCTGTTGTTCCCACATGTGTGTTGGTGATCTCCCTTTGTCCTGAGAGATAATTGAATTACTCTTCGGGTGTCTCTGGGGCAGAGAGGAGGAAACCATGATGCATTGTGGGGATGTGTTGTGTCTGTGTATCCTGAGTGCTACGTATCTGTCCTGTGTCACAGTCTCCCTTCTGGGCCCCTAGGGGCATGTACACCAGATGGGGGACCTGTATAAATACGGGCGGGTAGCCCTCAATAAAGTGTTCGTGTTTTACCCTCAAGGTGGAGCTTGGTCTCGTTATTGGGGGGGGGGGTGCAGGTACCGTAACAACTTGTGGCAAGCGATGGGATGATCCTCAGCGCCCAAAGAGACCACTACAACCAGGATCAAATGGAATTACAATACCAAAACCTGAGAAGAGCTACCCTAAAAGATTTATTAGAGCAAAGAGGCGGACAGGCCAGTAACCTCAGGAAGAGGGACATTATTGCGTTATTGCTGGAAATGGATGGAGTACCAGCGGCAGAGGGAACCAATGGACCCAGCACAGCTGACAGAACCCCCGAGGAGGCAAGCTTTGACCAGGCGGTGAGAATTAGGCTGGCCCATTATGGTCCCAACCCATCTGCAGAGATCATCACCCAGGTCATGGCCGCTGTGGAAGCCAATCTGCTACGCCAAAACGGGGCTGCAGCAGCCCCAGTCACAGCACATCCGGGGGAAAGAAAGAAAGTGACGTTTACCGCATTTAAAGCCTTCAGTGAGAGAGAAGGAGAGATTGATGGGTACCTTGCTGATTTTGAGCGGCAATGTGCCCTACACAAGGTATCCCTGGAAGACAGGGTTACTATATTGTCCGGCAAGTTATCCGGCCGGGCCAGCGAGGCTTTTCGGGCCATCCCTGATGAGGAGATCGGGGATTATTTGGACGTCAGGGAAGCTTTACTCTCCCGGTATGCCGTTACAACCCTAACCCTAACCCCACACTATACAGTACCCCACAGTATATAGTAGAGCAGTATAGCACCCCACAGTATACAATAGCCCACAGTGTATAGTAGAACAGTATAGCAGCCCACAGTATACAACACCTCACAGTATACAGTAGAGCAGTATAGCACCTCATAGTATACAGCACCCCAAACTATACATGATACAGCACACCCACTATACAGCCCCCCACACTATACAGTACAGCACTCCACAATATACAGCACCCACAGTATACAGCCCCCCCACAGTATACAGTCCAGCAGTATAGCACTCCACAATATACAGCACCCACAGTATACAGCCCTCCCCCCACAGTATACAGTCCAGCAGTATAGCACTCCACAATATACAGCACCCACAGTATACAGTATACAGCCCCCCCCCACAGTATACAGTACAGCAGTATAGCACTCCACAATATACAGCACCCACAGTATACAGTCCCCCACAGTATACAGTACAGCAGTATAGCACTCCACAATATACAGCACCCACAGTACACAGTATACAGCCCCCCACAGTATACAGGCCCACACAGTATATAGCCCCCCACAATATACAGCACCCCACTATACAGTAGTTTACAGTATATTAGCATAACAGCCCCTGTCACCTTTTTCTGATGTAATCTTCACAAAAAAAGCTCCACAGATAAGGCAAACTTCTACCGCAACACTCCTGGTAGAGAGAAAGGACCTTGATGACCTCATAGCCATGTGACCAGTAATATTGCTAGGTCATCTAAGGGCCTAGAGAATCACAGCTCTCACAGTACACTGCCTGGAGTGCCGGCAGGCATGGCATGGCAGCACCCCTGTGTAGCTGACAGCCTGACACCAGGGGCAGTGGCTAGCAGGGCTCAAGAGGCAGCTGCCTTGGGCCCCCCAGGAGCAACTGGGCCCGGGGCAGCTGCCCCTTTTGCCCCTTGTTAACCTCCTCAGGACCGCCGTACGCAGGATTGCGTCCTGGCGGCGGCCCTGCTCTTCTGGGTGGACGCATATACACGTCCTCCCGCGAGAGCCGAGATTTCCTGTGAACGCGCGCACACAGGCGCGCGCGCTCACAGGAACGGAAGGTAAGCGAGTGGATCTCCAGCCTGCCAGCGGCGATCGCTCGCTGGCAGGCTGGAGATGTGATTTTTTTTAACCCCTAACAGGTATATTAGACGCTGTTTTGATAACAGCGTCTAATATACCTGCTACCTGGTCCTCTGGTGGTCCCTTTTGTTTGGATCGACCACCAGAGGACACAGGCAGCTCAGTAAAGTAGCACCAATCACCACACTACACTACACCCCCCCCCCGGTCACTTATTAACCCCTTATGAACCACTGATCACCCCATACAGACTCCCTGATCACCCCCCTGTAAGGCTCCATTCAGACGTCCGTATGATTTTTACGGATCCACGGATACATGGATCGGATCCGCAAAACACATGCGGACGTCTGAATGGAGCCTTACAGGGGAGTGATCAATGACAGGGGGTGATCACCCATACAGACTCCCTGATCACTTCCCTGTCATTGATCACCCCCCTGTAAGGCTCCATTCAGACGTCCGTATGATTTTTACGGATCCATGGATACATGGATCGGATCCGCAAAACACATGCGGACGCCTGAATGGAGCCTTACAGGGGGGTGATCAATGACAAGGGGGTGATCACGCATATAGACTACCTGATCACTTCCCTGTCATTGATCACCCCCCTGTCATTGATCACCCCCCTGTAAGGCTCCATTCAGACGTCCGTATGATTTTTACGGATCCATGGATACATGGATCGGATCCGCAAAACACATGCGGACGTCTGAATGGAGCCTTACAGGGGGGTGATCAATGACAGGGGGGTGATCAATGACAAGGGGGTGATCACCCATATACACTCCCTGATCACCCCCTGTCATTGATCACCCCCCTGTCATTGATCACCCCCCTGTAAGGCTCCATTCAGACGTCTGTATGATTTTTACGGATCCACGGATACATGGATCGGATCCGCAAAACGCATACGGACGTCTGAACAGGGCCTTACAGGGGGGTGATCAATGACAGAGGGGTGATCACCCATATACACTCCCTGATCACCCCCTGTCATTGATCACCCCCCTGTCATTGATCACCCCCCTGTAAGGCACCATTCAGACGTCCGCATGTGTTTTGCGGATCCGATCCATGTATCCATGGATCCGTAAAAATCATACGGACGTCTGAATGGAGCCTTACCAGGGGGGTGATCAATGACAGGGGGTGATCAATGACAGGGGGTGATCAGGGAGTCTATATGGGTGATCACCCCCCTGTCATTGATCACCCCCCTGTCATTGATCACCCCCCTTGTAAGGCTCCATTCAGACATTTTTTTGGCCCAAGTTAGCAGAAATATATATTTTTTTTTTGTTAGTTTTTTCTTACAAAGTCTCATATTCCACTAACTTGTGTCAAAAAATAAAATCTCACATGAACTCACCGTACCCCTCACGGAATCCAAATGCGTAAAACTTTTTAGACATTTATATTCCAGACTTCTTCTCACGCTTTAGGGCCCCTAAAAAGCCAGGGCAGTATAAATACCCCACATGTGACCCCATTTCGGAAAGAAGACACCCCAAGGTATTCCGTGAGGGGCATATTGAGTTCATGAAAGATTGAAATTTTTGTCCCAAGTTAGCGGAAAGTGAGACTTTGTGAGAAAAAACAAAAAAAAAATTTCCGCTAACTTATGCAAAAAAAAAAATTCTATGAACTCGCCAGGCCCCTCATTGAATACCTTGGGGTGTCTTCTTTCCAAAATGGGGTCACATGTGGGGTATTTATACTGCCCTGTCTTTTTAGGGGCCCTAAAACGTGAGAAGTCTGGGATCCAAATGTCTAAAAATGCCCTCCTAAAAGGAATTTGGGCCGCTTTGCGCATCTAGTCTGCTAAAAAGTGTCACACATGTGGTATCGCCGTACTCAGGAGAAGTTGGGGAATGTGTTTTGGAGTGTCATTTTACATATACCCATGCTGGGTGAGAGAAATATCTTGGTCAAATGCCAACTTTGTATAAAAAAATGGGAAAAGTTGTCTTTTGCCGAGATATTTCTCTCACCCAGCATGGGTATATGTAAAATAACACCCCAAAACACATTCCCCAACTTCTCCTGAGTACGGCGATACCACATGTGTGACTTTTTTTGCAGCCAGGGTGGGCAAAGGGGCACATATTCCAAAGTGCACCTTTCGGATTTCGCAGGTCATTTTTTACACATTTTGATTGCAAAGTACTTCTCACGCATTTGGGCCCCTAGAATGCCAGGGCAGTATAACTACCCCACAAGTGACCCCATTTTGGAAAGAAGACACCCCAAGGTATTTTGTGATGGGCATAGTGAGTTCATGGAAGTTTTTTTTTTTTGTCACAAGTTAGTGGAATATGAGACTTTGTAAGAAAAAAAAAAAAAATCATCATTTTCCGCTAACTTGTGACAAAAAAAAAAATTCGAGGAACTCGCCATGCCCCTCATGGAATACCTTGGGGTGTCTTCTTTCCAAAATGGGGTCACTTGTGGCGTAGTTATACTGCCCTGGCATTTTAGGGGCACATATGCGTGAGAAGTAGTTTGAAATCAAAATCTGTAAAAAATGCCCTGTGAAATCCGAAAGGTGCTCTTTGGAATGTGGGCCCATTTGCCCACCTAGGCGGAAAAAAAGTGTCACACATGTGGTATCGCCGTACTCAGGAGAAGTTGGGAAATGTGTTTTGGGGTGTCATTTTACATATACCCATGCTGGGTGAGATAAATATCTCAGCAAAAGACAACTTTTCCCATGTTTTTATACAAAGTTGGCATTTGACCAAGATATTTATCTCACCCAGCATGGGTATATGTAAAATGACACCCCAAAACACATTCCCCAACTTCTCCTGAGTACGGCGATACCACATGTGTGACACTTTTTTGCAGCCTAGATGCGCAAAGGTGCCCAAATTCCTTTTAGGAGGGCATTTTTAGACATTTGGATCCCAGACTTCTCAATTTTTTTTGTTTGGCATAAGTTAGCGGAAATTGATTTTTTTTTCTTTTTTCTCACAAAGTCTCAATTTCCGCTAACTTGGGACAAAAATTTAAATCTTTCATGGACTCAATATGCCCCTCAGCGAATACCTTGAGGTGTCTTCTTTCCAAAATGGGGTCATTTGTGTGGTGTTTGTACTGCCCTGGCATTTGAGGGTCTCCGCAATCATTACATGTATGGCCAGCATTAGGAGTTTCTGCTATTCTCCTTATATTGAGCATACAGGTAATGAGATTTTTTTTTCCGTTCAGCCTCTGGGCTGAAAGAAAAAAATGAACGGCACAGATTTCTTCATTCGCATCGATCAATGTGGATGAAAAAATCTCTGCCAAAAAAAAAAAAGAAAGGAGGGGAAAGGCGTCTGTCAGGACATAGGAGCTCCGCCCAACATCCATACCCACTTAGCTCATATGCCCTGGCAAACCAGATTTATCCATTCACATCAATCGATGTGGATGAATAAATCACTGCCGGGATTTATTTTTATTTTTTTTATATACAAAGTGTTTGCCAAAGCATATGAACACCGCCGCCTCCTCAGCTCATATGCCTCGGCAAACGTATCTGTCACTGCAGAGGAGAAATCTCATCTTGCAGCGCCGCATACACCGACTTGTGTGTGATCTGACAGCAGCGCAATGCTTCTGTCAGAATGCACATCAGTGCTGCAGCTAGTTGATCAGTTGTGTGACAGACCCATCCGTATGGACTACAAAATGGTACCCAGATAGCTAATTTTATTGTATTTGTTTACTCTGAGTGCAATTCACCTAATGATATGCACTCAGACTTGAGCTATCTGGGGATATGGTAAATGTCTGTGTTTGCTGGGAGGGTGTGACATTGTGCGTTTGGGTGGTGATTCCTGTCCTGTTGTTCCCACATGTGTGTTGGTGATCTCCCTTTGTCCTGAGAGATAATTGAATTACTCTTCGGGTGTCTCTGGGGCAGAGAGGAGGAAACCATGATGCGTTGTGGGGATGTGTTGTGTCTGTGTATCCTGAGTGCTACGTATCTGTCCTGTGTCACAGTCTCCCTTCTGGGCCCCTAGGGGCATGTACACCAGATGGGGGACCTGTATAAATACGGGCGGGTAGCCCTCAATAAAGTGTTCGTGTTTTACCCTCAAGGTGGAGCTTGGTCTCGTTATTGGGGGGGGGGGTGCAGGTACCGTAACAACTTGTGGCAAGCGATGGGATGATCCTCAGCGCCCAAAGAGACCACTACAACCAGGATCAAATGGAATTACAATACCAAAACCTGAGAAGAGCTACCCTAAAAGATTTATTAGAGCAAAGAGGCGGACAGGCCAGTAACCTCAGGAAGAGGGACATTATTGCGTTATTGCTGGAAATGGATGGAGTACCAGCGGCAGAGGGAACCAATGGACCCAGCACAGCTGACAGAACCCCCGAGGAGGCAAGCTTTGACCAGGCGGTGAGAATTAGGCTGGCCCATTATGGTCCCAACCCATCTGCAGAGATCATCACCCAGGTCATGGCCGCTGTGGAAGCCAATCTGCTACGCCAAAACGGGGCTGCAGCAGCCCCAGTCACAGCACATCCGGGGGAAAGAAAGAAAGTGACGTTTACCGCATTTAAAGCCTTCAGTGAGAGAGAAGGAGAGATTGATGGGTACCTTGCTGATTTTGAGCGGCAATGTGCCCTACACAAGGTATCCCTGGAAGACAGGGTTACTATATTGTCCGGCAAGTTATCCGGCCGGGCCAGCGAGGCTTTTCGGGCCATCCCTGATGAGGAGATCGGGGATTATTTGGACGTCAGGGAAGCTTTACTCTCCCGGTATGCCGTTACACCCGAAGCATACCGGAGGAGGTTCCGAGACACTGTTAAAACAGCTGGGGACTCTTTTGTTGAATGGGCCTGTAAGGTGCACCGCACAGGCGCCCACTGGATGGTGGGGTGCCAGGCTGGGTCCGGAGAAGAGGTGCTACAGATGTTTCTATTGGAACATTGTTTTGAAAAATTACCAGCAGGGGTCAGAGAGTGGGTAAGGGACCGTAAACCCTTCACTCTACATGAAGCAGCTCGCCTGGCGGATGAGTATACAGATGCCCGCAAACTGGACATTTCCATGAGCAAGGCTCCTGCCAGAGTGGAATACAGGCCAGCAGCTACCATCTATCAGCCTCCAATGAATCGGCCATCAGCACCCCCTCCGTCTGCCCAGTATCAACAGCCACCCCGGTTTAACTCACGGGAGTACTCCCAACCCATTCGGTGCTACCTATGCAAGCAGCTAGGGCACAAGCGACCGGAGTGCCCGATGAACAGTGCCAACCAGAACCAGTCCTGGAGGAGACCCGCAGGGGGCAATCCACGACCACCTCTCCCAGCAGCTCACTGTGTAGAGGAAGAGGAGTGCTGGGGCATCCTGCATGAGGCAGACCCCGTTCAGGCTGCCCACCGGGATAACAGACAGCACCACCGGCAATGTGTAAAGGTCAACGGGAAGGAGGTCAGTGGTCTACGGGATACCGGTGCAACCATGACTTTGCTCCAGAAGCACCTGGTATCCGAAGCCCAACATACTGGGGACACGGTCGCAGTGCGAGTAGCCGGGGGTGCCGTGTTTCATCTACCCGTTGCCCGGGTACATTTGGATTGGGGAGTTGGCGCTGGACATGTAAATGTGGGGGTCATGAAGGATTTACCCGCAGATGTCCTCCTTGGCAATGACTTGGCGCCCCTCATTTCAGCCTTCGCTCCCATGGGTCCCGCTGAAGTGGACGCGGTCACGACCCGTGCCCAGACCCGTGCCGCCGAGGCCGGCCCACCTGCTGCTGAGACCCAGATAAGACTCTCTACCCCGACTTGTACCTTAGATCAGGCCTCTTTAGGCTGGGATACCCCATAGATGTACGGGAAGGAAACTAGGGAAGACCCGACGTTAGCGAAGTACAGGGCCAGGGCCGACTCTGGGGGAGAAGGAGTAGATGGGGAGCACTACGAGTGGGTGGGGGATAGGCTGTACAGGATCCCGAAACCGCCCCAGAAACCGAGTACCCCTCCGCAGAATCGACAGCTAGTGGTACCTGCAAAGTACCGGCAGGAGATTCTGCGGATTGGGCATGATGTGCCGTTAGCGGGCCATCTAGGTTCCCGCCGCACAGCTCATAGAATCCCCCAAAACTTTTTCTGGCCCAATTTTAACCGAGATGTGCGGGTTTATTGTAGCACGTGTGACACCTGTCAACGGGTAGGTAAGCGGGGGGATCACCCAAAGGCTAGGCTTCAGTCGATGCCTATCATTGGAGAACCCTTTTCCCGCATAGCCGTTGACATTGTGGGTCCACTGGCCAGGGCTAGCCCATCAGGTAAGAAATACATTCTTACCGTGGTGGACTATGCCACACGTTCTCCAGAGGCAGTAGCGCTGTCTAATATAGAGGCAGAGATGGTTGCTGATGCCCTGGTTAAAATTTTCACTAGGGTCGGGTTCCCTCAGGAGATCCTCTCTGATCAGGGAACTCAGTTCACCGCTGTGCTTACCCAGCAACTGTGGAAGGTGTGCGGCATTAAACCGCTGCTGAGCTCACCTTACCACCCACAGACGAACGGTCTCTGCGAACGATTTAACGGCACCCTCAAACAGATGCTGAGGACCTTTACTGACACTTGCAGAGACTGGGAGCAATTCCTGCTTCATCTGCTATTTGCATACAGAGAGGTGCCCCAGGAATCTACTGGGTTCTCCCCCTTTGAGTTACTCTATGGGAGAAGGGTCCGTGGACCCCTAGATCTCATTAGAGCACACTGGGAGGGGGAGACAGAGCAAGAAGGGACCCCCATAGTGCCATATGTCCTGGAACTCCGGGACCGCATGGAGAGACTATCCTTGATGGTAAGGGAGAATCTCCAGGCGGCCCAGGGGAGACAGAAGCGGTGGTACGATCGGGGTGCCCGCCAGCGGGTCTTCCAGGTTGGGCAGAAGGTTCTAGTGCTCAAGCCTGTGAAGACAAACAAGATGCAAGCATCTTGGCAGGGCCCGTATAAAGTGTTAGCTTAGGTATGTGATACTACCTATCTTATAGCCAGCTGTGCAGATGAGAGGATTTAGCGATCCTTTCATGTGAACATGCTGAAGGAGTATCAGGAGAGACCAGAGGATGTTGCGGCAGTATGTGCCCCAGCTACTGACGACCCCGAGAACTTACCTTTACCTGACTTGTTAGAGAAGGATCCCCAGACTGACCTTACTAGTCTTGTGCAGCTAGGGGACCGGCTAAACTCGGCAGAGAAGGTACAAGCAAGACAGCTTCTGTGGGAGAAGCAGGCGACGTTCTCCCAAGAACCCGGGTACACCACCCTGGCTGTGCACAAGGTCGAGACACCCGGACAGAACCCCCTACGACAACCCCCGTACCGTATCCCTGAAGCAGTCCGAGAAGGAATGCGGAAGGAAATACAAGAAATGACCAGGCTGGGGGTTATCGAGCACTCAGACAGCCCTTGGGCCTCACCTGTAGTCCTGGTGCCTAAGAAAGATGGGACCACCCGGTTCTGTGTGGATTACAGGCGGCTCAACGAGCGGACCACCACTGACGCCTACCCGATGCCCCGGGTAGACGAGTTATTAGACCGCATTGCCAGGGGGCGCTATCTGACCACCATTGACCTGTGCAAAGGTTATTGGCAGATCCCCCTGGCCGAGGATGCTATCCCTAAGTCGGCATTCGTCACCCCATTTGGCCTGTACCAGTTTAAGGTTATGCCATTTGGGATGAAGAATGCTCCGGCTACCCTCCAGCGTATGGTGGATAGGCTCCTCGATGGCTTCCAGGAATTTGTCAAATGCATGTGCATACCTGGATGACATTGCGGTCTACAGTGAGTCCTGGGAAGACCATTTAGTACACGTGGGGGTGGTGCTGGACAAGATTAGGGCCGCGGGCCTGACCTTGAAGCCAGACAAGTGCCATTTAGGCATGGCAGAAGTGCAGTACTTGGGTCACAGGGTAGGATGTGGGAGCCAGCGACCAGAGCCAGCCAAGGTAGAGGCTGTAGCTAACTGGCCCACACCTATCATCAAGACCCAAGTGCTGGCCTTCCTGGGGACGGCAGGGTATTACAGACGTTTTGTCCCCGACTACAGTACGGTTGCCAAGCCCTTGACTGACCTGACTAAGAAGAATTTACCTAAGCAGGTCCTGAGGTCTCCAGCTTGTGAAGCCGAGAACTTTCAGGCCCTGAAGCAAGCTCTTGTGAATGCCCCTGTCCTGGCTGCCCCAGTCCCTAACAAACGTTTTCTTGTGAATACAGATGCTTCCATGTATGGACTGGGGGCTGTGCTGAGCCAGGTCGGGGAAGATGGAGGAGAGCACCCTGTCGCATATCTCAGCAGAAAGTTACTACCTCGGGAATTGAGTTATGCGGCAGTGGAGAAAGAGTGTTTAGCCCTGGTCTGGGCACTGAAGAAGTTGAGCCCTTATTTATACGGACAAGAATTTTCCCTCATCACAGACCACAATCCCATTGTCTGGCTTAACCGGGTCTCCGGAGACAATGGCAGACTGCTGAGATGGAGTCTGGCACTGCAGCCTTGCAACTTCACTATCAGCTACCGACCCGGTAAGCAGAATGGGAATGCGGATGGGTTCTCCCGGCAAACAGACGTCCCTACTCCGTCCCAGTCCGGTCATCCACAAGTTGACCCGCCAAAGGGTCAAGCCGGGTCTGCCGGAGTGTTCCACAAGGGGGGAGCTGTGTGACAGACCCATCCGTATGGACTACAAAATGGTACCCAGATAGCTAATTATTTTATTGTATTTGTTTACTCTGAGTGCAATTCACCTAATGATATGCACTCAGACTTGAGCTATCTGGGGATATGGTAAATGTCTGTGTTTGCTGGGAGGGTGTGACATTGTGTGTTTGGGTGGTGATTCCTGTCCTGTTGTTCCCACATGTGTATTGGTGATCTCCCTTTGTCCTGAGAGATAATTGATTTACTCTTCGGGTGTCTCTGGGGCAGAGAGGAGGAAACCATGATGCATTGTGGGGATGTGTTGTGTCTGTGTATCCTGAGTGCTACGTATCTGTCCTGTGTCACAGTCTCCCTTCTGGGCCCCTAGGGGCGTGTACTACAGATGGGGACCTGTATAAATACGGGCGGGTAGTAGCCCTCAATAAAGTGTTCGTGTTTTACCCTTAAGGTGGAGCTTGGTCTCGTTATTGGGGGGGGGGGGGGGCGGGGGTGCAGGTACCGTAACAGGTTGGTCTACCTGGAAGGTAAAAAAACAAAACAAAAAAGAAAAAAACAGGCTGCAACGCAATAATTTTATTAACTTTATAATAACCTTTGAACAGAACATATAAACTTTATTTAACTTTTGGAACTGAACGTTAACTTTTTTGCTTACTGGTGTTTTTTTGTTTTGTTTGTTTTGTTTACCTTTATAGGACAAACCTCTCCTTCCCCATGGGACAATGTGCAAAGCGCAAATCGCCCAAAGATGTGGCGAAGTGCGTTATGCACTTTGTCCCAGGTGAAAGGAGAGGTTTGCAGCAGCTCTGTGTGTGAATGGGCCCTAATAGCCCTGTGTGCCTGTCCTCTGAGATGCAATCCCTATGCTAGGTGTACCTGTGTGTGGTACTTCCGGAAACACTCTCCAAAGCATAGGGCAGGGTGGTCAGGGCAATCAGGACAGAAATAGCGGGTGTCACGCCTTATTCCACTCCTGCTACAGACACGACATCTTTTTCGGGGTGACGGTTGGGTTGAGGTATCAGGAACGGCACTGGGGAAATGTTGCTCGTGTAGACGGCTAACTACACTGGTAGATGGGGCCACGGAACCTCCAGGATACAGGAGGTTCTCGATGATCTCTTCCTGAAATTTGCGGAAGGATCCTGTTCTCCCAGCCTTACTGTAGAGAACAAAACTATTATACAGAGCCAATTAAATTAAATATACAGACACCTTCTTATACCAGCGTCTGGTGCGTCGGGAAACTAAATACGGAGACAACATCTGGTCATTGAAGTCCACCCCTCCCATGTGAAGGTTATAGTCGTGGACTGAGAGGGGCTTTTCAATGACACGGGTTGCTCGCTCAATTTGTATTGTCATGTCTGCGTGAATGGAGGAGAGCATGTAAACGTTACGCTTGTCTCTCCATTTCACCGCGAGCAGTTCTTCGTTACACAAGGCAGTCCTCTCCCCCCTTGCAAGATGGGTGGTAACAAGCCGTTGGGGGAAGCCCGCGCGACTAGTTCGCGCGGTGCCACAGCAGCCAATCTGTTCTAGAAACAAATGCCTGAAGAGGGCCACACTTGTGTAGAAGTTGTTCACATAAAGATGGTACCCCTTGCCAAATAAGGGTGACACCAAGTCCCAGACTGTCTTCCCACTGCTCCCCAGGTAGTCAGGGCAACAGACCGGCTCCAGGGTCTGATCTTTACCCTCATAGATCCAAAATTTGTGGGTATAGCCTGTGGCCCTTTCACAGAACTTATACAATTTGACCCCATACCGGGCACGCTTGCTTGGGATGTATTGTTTGAAGCCAAGGCGCCCGGTAAAATGTATTAGGGACTCGTCTACGCAGATGTTTTGCTCAGGGGTATACAAATCTGCAAATTTCTGGTTGAAGTGGTCTATGAGGGGCCGAATTTTGTGGAGCCGGTCAAAAGGTGGGTGGCCTCTGGGACGGGAGGTGGTGTTATCACTAAAGTGCAGGAAACGCAGGATGGCCTCAAATCGTGCCCTGGACATGGCAGCAGAGAACATGGGCATGTGATGAATTGGGTTCGTGGACCAATATGACCACAATTCATGCTTTTTGGTTAGACCCATGTTGAGGAGAAGGCCCAGAAAATTTTTAATTTCGGTAACTTGGACTGGTTTCCACCGGAAAGGCTGGGCATAATAGCTTCCCGGGTTGGCGGTTATAAATTGAGTGGCATACCGGTTTGTTTCAGTCACGACTTTGTCCAAGAGCTCCGCAGTCAAGAACAGCTCAAAAAATCCCAGGGCCGAACCGATCTGAGCTGTCTCAACCCGAACTCCAGACTGGGCGGTGAAAGGGGGAACTACAGGTGCGGCTGAAGTTGGGGACTGCCAATCAGGATTTGCCAGCACCTCAGGGATTCTAGGGGGTCTACGGGCCTGTCTGTGCGGTGGCTGCGACAGGGTAATTACTGCACGTGCCACCGTACCAGCTTCAACTGCCCTTCTGGTGCTCGCCACTTCACCATGTTGTATGGCAGTGCTGGTACTAGGTCCAGGGAGGGCTGCGCTGCTGGTGTATGTCTCACCACGTAATCCGACAGCACCAGCCCCACTCTGCTGCCCTTGAAGCGGATCCTGCGCAACCTGTGGTCTAGCAACACGGGGCCGGGTATGCCTGGTGCTATCAGGGACCTCAACCTCCTCATCCGAACTTTGGGTCAGACTGCCACTGCTTTCTACAGGTTCATATTCTGACCCGCTGGATTCGTCAGATGAGGGTTCCCATTCCTCATCCGACTGGGTCAGAAGCCTGTAGGCCTCTTCAGAAGAATACCCCTTGTTTGACATTTGGGCAACTAAATTTAGGGGTATTCCCTGAGACTACCCAAGAAAAAAAGCAAGCCTGTCTTACAAATGGGAGGCTAGCGAAGTACCGGAGGCCGCTGCGGTTGATAAAAAATATCCAAACTGATTTTTTTTATCGCCGCAGCGCGTGTAAAGTGATTGTGCAGTGATAAAAAATATATATTTTTTGTCACTGCGGCAGGGCGGGCGTGGGTGAACGCACGTGTGGGCGACCGATCAGGCCTGATCGGGCAAATACTGCGTTTTGGGTGAAGGGCGAGCTAGGGTGACACTAATACTATTATAGATCTGACTGTGATCAGTTTTGATCACTTACAGATACTATAAAAGTTCAAAAGCTAATTAGCGATGCGCTAATCAGCGAATAATTGACTGCGGTGCGGTGGGCTGAGCGCTAACTGATCCCTAAACTACCTAACCAAGGGGCCTAAACTATCCCTAAAACCTAACAGTCAATACCAGTGAAAAAAAAGTGACAGTTTACACTGATCACTTTTTCACTTTCACTAGTGATTGACAGGGGCAAGAAGGGGTGATCTGGGGCTAAGTGTGTGGTGTTTGGTGCTACTCACTGTGAAGCCTGCTCCTCTGCTGGAACCAACCGACGAAAAGGACCAGCAGAGGAGCAGGGAAGCCATTTAACACATCATATTTACTAATATGATGTGTTAGATGGCTTGTGATTTGTGATTTTAAAAATCGCCAGCCTGCCAGCGATGATCATGCAGGCTGATGATGTAACCCCTGTGGGGGGTTAGCTCTTCTCCAGGGGTCATTCTCACAGATACGCCTTTAGGACACCAAGTTTCAGGTCCAAACAGTGTATTTATTGTTCAACACCAGCAACAATAAAATAACAAAATAATAAACACTCGCCCGTCCAGGCTCTAACTAAACATAAAGTTTTCTGACTCACCTAGGTCCCAGTTCACACCCTGTGAACTCGTGCGGCTTTGTCAGCCAATGTCCCACAGCCTCCTGGCTGTACAGAGCACAGTTCACCGACTGTCTCCAGTTCAGTATTTCTTGTGGGGGATTGGGGCTCAGTAGTCTGCCTGACTATGGCCCTGCGACCCTCCCAGGCGTCGCTGCGTCCCCCAACTCCAGGCTATCGCCCAGCTTTGTGGTCCCTCAGCCTTGCCCAGCTGAGACCACACAGACAGAGCCTCCAGGCCTCTGTCCACAGGTAACACACTCCCCTTTCTGACACTCTGGGAGGTGCTTTGTGCTAGGCTGATTACCTCCAGCTTCTCTCACCTGTGGTGGAACAGGGGTGTGGACCGAACTATCCACCCCTTCCTTGCCTCTAACCTGAGTGAGACCTGTCACTGTCTCACACCCCCCTCTAACTTTTGCCGGCCCGCGATGCGCATGCGCGGGCCGGCTAAGTGCAACTATAATACTAGATGACGCGTATATGCGTGACTCTGCGCAGCGCTGCCGCCTCCGGACCGCGATCCTGCGTTAGGCGGTCCGGAGGCGGTTAATGACCCCTGTATTTCGTCATGCCGCTTGTTAAAAATTTATCTATTAAACTACAACATCTGTGTGGTCGCGAGGAGCTGCCAAAAACCAAATCTGCCAACCCAATGTATGTCTAGATAGTAATAATAATCTTTATGTATCGCCAACATATTCCGCAACGTTTTACGATTACCCTGATTGGACCTGTAGAATCCTCCACTGCTCCAGCACTGAGGCTCCTGTGGGCTCTTCAGTCTGTTTACATCACTGCAGCGACAATATTGGTTGGAGCTCCGATGGCCGTATGTATGTGACCTGACCATTGAGGCCTATGGTGGTCACGTGCTGTGGCATCACTGATGACGTCTTCTATTGGCTGTAGGGCCATTGAAGGTGTGACTTACCATGAAACTGCCTTGACGTCACACATGTTTCGATCACTATAAAAAGAGAAAACGCAACATCTACACTTTATTATCTCCTCCGATGTCTCGTCTTATTATCTCCAGGAATTGTATTTTACATGGGATTTTGTAGGATTTTACACTGTCTAATCTTCTTTCCATTCAGTTTCCAACAATATAGGATCCTCTCAGTGGATATCTTCTATATGACATCAATCTCCTGATTGACCCTTCAAGGATGGATAGGGACAGGGACAAGATGGCGGACAGTATAATAAATCCCACCCTAGAGATACTCTTCAGGCTTACTGGAGAGGTGAGAGATTCTGATGATGTCACATTACATCATCTTATCTATGTTACTAACAGATGGACATGACTGGAGAGGTGAGGGACTCTGGAGATGTATGGAGTGATAGTTATTACTGTGTCTCTCCATAACCAGGACTACACAGTAGTGAAGAAGACCTCTAGTGAGCGCTGTCAGGCCCCTGTGTCTGGAGGATGGGGAAGAACCCTGAACCCAATCACAGGGCCTCCACCCCTTGATACATGAGGAAATCAATAGAGAGAAGATCCTAGAACTCACCAGCAAGATTATTGAACTGCTGACTGGAGAGGTGACACTACTGGGAATGCTGGGACATTATACAGGAACACTATGAAGGGATCTGGGTGATGACCGTATCATTGTGTTGTCAGGTTCCTATAAGGTGTCAGGATGTCACCGTCTATTTCTCCATGGAGGAGTGGGAGTATTTGGAAGGACACAGAGATCTGTACAATGACATCATGACGGAGGATCACCGGCCGCTCACATCACCAGGTAATAGACATGACTAAATACACACATCCTCTCATTATCTGTATGTAAGGAATTAATTCAGTCGCTGGATGTGTTTCCTACAGTTAAGGAAGAGAGAAGAACACCGGAGAGATGTCCAAGTCCTCTTCTTCCACAGGATGGTTCAGAAGAACATCACAATGTCCCACAGGATGATCAGGTAGATGGAGATAAGGTCTCATGAAATGTCCCCTATGATCTGTAGAAGGCTGTGAAGATCTTGTCTTCAGTCTTGTTTTATCCACCAGTATTATATGTTTTATCCTTGTATAATGAGAAAGATGGATATGGCAGGATTACAGCTGACCATAGACATTACATGTTGTCTGGATCTTCTCACAATTTTCTGCCTATGGAGACTTTTAATATGGCCTCCTCTGTGAACTGCTGCAGACCTTTTGTGGCTGCACAAGAGTGGCACAACAGTTTTCTGAGATTTCCTCGGCCGGGGCCATTG
This sequence comes from Bufo gargarizans, assembly GCF_014858855.1. NCBI lineage: Eukaryota > Metazoa > Chordata > Amphibia > Anura > Bufonidae > Bufo > Bufo gargarizans. The sequence continues at coordinate 39,770,537 of NC_058085.1, forward strand.
AATAATACAAATGGTCAATCATAGTTGTGCTCGGATTGTCAGCTTGAACATGAACATCAGGAGATAAATGCATCATTATCTTCAAGGGTTTTGTAGTCTAGGGTGGCAGTACCAAGGCCATACCACGGATTACATTCTAGCACATCTAGATACAAGTCACCCTTCTTACTGGTATAGAGTATAATATAATATTGGCAGTTGAGTATTCAAAATGCTGTATATGATTATTTTCATCAGCACATATTCTGTATTTTCTGCTTTATAAGACGTACTTTCCTCACCCAAGAAGTGGGGGGAAAATGGCCGTGCGTCTTATAAAGCGAGTACAGCAGTATTACATGGCCGGCACATCGCGTGCTGTGCTGCATAGGCATAGCGGCCTGCGATGTACCAGTGACATGTAAACAGGGGCGTTATCAGGGTAAGAGTAGCCATCACATATAAACTAGCAGTAATCCCTTATCTGTAAGCAGTACTCGCCATGCATGCAGCGGGCAGACCGGCAGCGCACGTCACTTACTCAGTCACGCTTCGGCGCCGCACACTTCATTAATGAATGGCGAGTACTGCTTACAGATAAGGGATTACTGCAAGTTTAGCAAAGCAGCACTGCTGGGGGCTTCTGTATACACTTTTATGACTAGGGCCCAATGTTATGGGGTCAGATCCCCCTATGACACTGTCCTCCACAGATCCCCCCCCCCCCCATAACAGAGTCCTCCACAGACCCCCATTTAGTTCAAAATATTTTATTTTCTTAATTTCCTCCTAAAAAAACTAGGTGCGTCTTATCAGTTACGTCATATTAAGCGAAAAATACAGTAATTCTAACTTGCCAGCAGTCTGTTTGTTAGTAAGCACTATCTCATGCCAGAGGTAGAATAGCGTTCCCTGCCTAAAAAAAAGATGCCCAGGAGGAAACCCTCCTACATGTTTCACCAGGGCACTGGCTTCATCAGGGGAGTTTGGGTTGTGCTAAGGGGAAGCTCAAGGACCTGCCACATTTTATTGTAATCCTGCTCCCGCCTTTTGCTTTCTCAGCCAATAGTGAAGCCCCCAGGACCAGGGAACCATTGGGAAAGCAGTATAGGATTATTTGTATCAGCACATAGAACCTCAACTCACCAGCAATTTTCTATATGCTCAGATGCATCCGTACATTTGAGACCCTTTGATTAGGGACATCTGGCCATGTGATCTCCAGTCTGACCACCAGTCCGAGGCTTGCTGTCCTGTCAGACAGGAGATCAGTCTGTCCTGTGTGGCTGACGTCCTGTGAACTACAGGATTACAGCATCATGTATCAGATCCCTCTGGAGAGCTCCCTCCCCACCAGCTACTCCTCCTTGTCTTCTCTATGTCCCTAAACATAGCACGCTGCTGAGGATCTCATCTCTACATTATCCAATAACCTGGGAAAGCACATATTTAAACGAGAAGTCCCTGAAATTATTACTAATCTGATTCGGTAAGAATTTCACAAAAAATCCTCTGCTTAGGGATGTAGGAAAAGAGCAAGAGAGACCCCATCAGTGGAGGAGATCTCTCTCCAGACCTAGGTTCTGATAGCAGTGTGTATGTGTGATCTGAACGTACCTACTTCCCCTCTCTCCTTCCCCCGCTTAGGGGTGTAGAAAAGGAGTAAGGGGAGACCTCAGGAGTGGACACTCTTCTCATCTATGTATGACTCCTCACTAAAGCGAGTATTCAGAAAATTGAGTGCTCCTCCACTATTTTGGGAGAATCCAGTAGGTAGCCTGCAGCCAGACCACAGAGACCACTAGACCTGGGACATATTGGGTAATCTAGATACCTATAGATTCACCCTAAAATACTTGTGGATCAACCCCCTCCCCCCTCCAGAATTTCATGTGCACTTTGAGCCAACTCCTCACTCCAATTTCTATCAGATGATAGACGTGATCATAGTTTTAATGGTTCACACTTGTAATTCCTTTTAGCATAAATCGTAAAAGTTATGTTTTATCTAAATAAGGGTGACCCTGTACAGGGACTATTTTTTGGGTTATAAATCCTCTCATTCAGTTTTTGTCAAGATCCCCTCTACCATGGAGCGCTCGTCCCCGCTGCGGTCACATGTTATACCTGGACTGCTTCAACTGTATCTATACCATGTGACCGCATGGAACTGGAAACATGTGACCATAGCGGGGACGAGCCCTCCACGGTAGAGCCACCGACACTAGTTTAAAAACCGTCTACAGAGTCCTTGGTGACGGAGACTAAATGTATTTGGGAACGGGCAGTGGATGTCAAGTTTTAGGGACCCATGCCTCCCCTTATTATGGGGTGGGGGCCCTATCCAAAGTTTGCCCTGGGGACCTTAGAACTCTAGTTAAGCCAATGTGTCCTTATACTATATACAGAGATAATCAGGATGATCTAGTGATGATAGATAATCCGTTCTCACCTCTCCTGTCTTCTCCTCTGTCCCTTATACTATATACAGTATCTTCATGCCTGCAGTCATTCCATAACTGGTAGACAGAACAGGAAGACAGTATTAAAGGGTTTGTTCAGGAATAAGTGACTTTTCACATGTGCCCGCAGCCTCCATATGGAAAGAGTCATACGTACCTGCTACCCTCAGCTCTGGTTATGTGTGCCAGCTCCTGTGTGTCCATCTTCCAGTAAATGTTGTTTGCTTCCTCGCCGGTACAGGCATGGTCACCTGCTTCTAGTCATTGGCTGCAGCAGAGCAGATGATTATGTCCATTCCGAGGAGGTAAACAAGCCATGGACCGAAAGAACTTTGTCTTACCGGCTTCACAGTCCTGGGGCGGCCAGCAAGGGTAACAGGTGCACAAACAATGTAATGGTATATACACACAATGTAATGTTAGGGATGGAATATAAGGGCTCCTCTCCCTGCATTGCAAACTGGTTGTAATAACGAAGCAATCGGATTGGATTTATACAGGAGACCTGCAGATATTTGGGTCAGATAACTCCTGCTGTCCGGTCATTTTTGGTTGTCTTTTCAGGTCATATAAAACCTTCCACACGACTTCTCCAATTGTCTGGTGACTTCTACAATATTTCTTTCACAGTTTGTGGATCCAGGTGAAGATCTGAACATTATATGTGTGAGGAGTGATGAGCAGAGTACAGAGGACATTCCTACAGATAACCGCCCAGGTGAGTAGTGACCACTAAGTAAAGCAGAGAAGACCCACAGATTCTACTCCTTCACTGGATGATATAATTTTATGTTACATTTTTAGTTTCGGTCAGTTTTTTCAGCGTTATTCACTGATTCAGCTAAAATTCTAAATAAATATGGATGGAAATGTGACAGCGTTATAGGTGATATACAGTATGTATATGATACATAGTCCATCCTCAGGAGAGGTCATTAATATCAGATCGGCAGCCTTGTCGGTCAGATGTAAGGAGAGGACACAGTGCTCTGCGCTCTCTTAGGCCTCTTCCTGGCCATGCAATGTGACTTTCATCGGTCATATGGCCTAGGCACAGATTATTCCCATTCGAGTGAATGGGTCTGAGCTGCAATGCCAAGCACAGCTACTATTCAACAGACGGCGCTGTGCTCGGTAAGCTGTGAGGAGGCTTTGTATTAACTGGACCTCCGGTGAGCACTGAGGCTTCCTCAGACAGCTGATTGATGGGGGTGCAGGGACCGGACTCTGCTGACCTCATATTGATGACCTATGCTGAGGAAAATCTTGCAGAACCCCTTTATCTGCAAATGATAAAAAACAGAAACAAAATATGCAAAACATCTCGCTTTATTCAGCATTGAGTATGAGAGCCACATGCATAAATACATTTACTTACACGCCTTGGCATCCTACCAATGAGGTTACTAATGATTGTCTGAGGAATGTTCTGCCATGCTGAATGCATTTGGGCAAGCAAATCATCAAAGTCTGCTGCTAGTACCTACAGTATCTCACAAAAGTCAGTCCACCCCTCATATTTTTGTAAATATTTTATTCTACCTTTTCATGGGACAACCCTGAAGATCTGACACTTTGATACAATGTAAAGTAGTCAATGTACAGCTTGTATAACGGTGTAAATTTGTTGTGCCCTCAAAATAACTCCTATCACACTGCCTGAAGAACGTATTTAAAAGAAAATAATAGAGTATTTATTAATGTCTGGTTAAAACGGGAAATTGCTGTACATCACTTTCGTGAATTTCAGGCTCCAGACTGAAGTAATGTAGTTCAGGAAGGTAATAGACCCACTACACAACATACAGTCTGGACTAGACCCTAATCCTGCTGGCACGTTTGTGCTAATGTCTGCTGGAGAAGGAATCAGGACACGGTTCTTATATTTGAACTAGGCGCAGGTGCGTTCGTTTGCAGTCCTACCTAGCGCTCAACAGCAGAGCAGCTGATAGTGAATAAAAAGCTGGAGGCCCTGTTGAGAGTGGAATCAGTGTTGTCTTCCGTCATAGCGCCGGAGCCTTGACACGCAAAAGTGTGGGGCACTTTTTCCTCTACAGGCTTACCTTATTGTGAGACTTTCGCTTCTTATATCCTGCTTAATTTATAATAATAATAAAGTTATCATTCTCATGCTTTTCCTCTATTTTATTTTTATTTTTTTGTTTTTACCTTTGATGTATGTTGTGTGTGTGTGTGTTTATATATATGTATATATTTGTGGTCGTGGCTAATAATTCGGACTCGGGCATGCGTGCGCGCCTTGAACCTAAACCGGCTGAGGTGTGCCTGGAGCCGGGTACGAGAGCAGCCTATAAGGGGGCAAAAAGGAAACCAAGACATTTTATTAACTCATAACACCAGAGACTGAAAGGCTTGCGAAATTTCTACCTGCGGGTTAGGTATATACCTGGTGAAACATGACGAGCGCCACCTTCCCATTCTCCGGATGACATGAGCGGGGACCCGGTGCTGGGAAGCCGCAGAAGCAGCTCCAATGCGGAAGGAATGGCCAGATATAGAGCTGGGGTCAAACCCTAAGCCAGAGGCAAGAGTACGGATATGGCCGATGAATTGCGCCGAGGTGAGAGAGCCATTAAGATGTGGTAGCAGTGGGCTGTGAGGGGGAGCTTCATGGATGGCGTGCATGAGCTGCCCGAAGACTTGTACCGGGCACCATTTATTGCCAGACTGGAAAAAATTTACCTCAACCGGGGGACCTGTTTGGCTTCTCTTAGTAGATGTTAACTTAAGCGTATAATGGTCCCGGTTCCGCACCAGCTGTTCCCTGGACAGACCACTACGCCCCGCAGAACTGCAAGTGAATTCGCCTGGCCTATGGAACCCGTAGAAGCCCAAGTACATAGCAGCTTTAATGACTAAGCTGGAGAAGGGCCCAAAAGAGGCACCATCCAGGGCTGAAGACATCCTCCGGAACATCTCCCCTGTGACTGCCTGTCTACGGGACGGGGGATTGACCCTACCTTTCTGGACCCCACCCAAGGTGGCCTTGACCGCATACGCAGAAAAAATTGAGCCCCCCCTCCCCTGGGTTGTGGAGCATGGTGTGGAGTTGGACGCCCGCAAGGTATAACTTGATGGTGTTGTATGAGAGATGCAAATGGTGATGACAATGGATGATGAAGGCCATGAAGTATGGGATGTCCGCTAGGCCACCCTGCGGGTGCAGATTAGAGAACTCCCGGTAGGTTCTCAGGCCTGATTGATAATTCCTGGCTGTATTTGGGGCGAGGGACTGCTGTGCCAGGTCCGTAGCTGAGGAGACGAGTGCATTTAGCCCATTGTCAGGGAACTGAATGCCGAGGTGGGACATCTGAGTGGATCGGCTTCTGGCATGACTAAAAATTAGGGTGAAATTAAACCGGGATAGTGCGTCAGCGGTGACGTTTTGCTGGCCCGGAATGTGGCTGCAGTGCAAATGGAAATTGTGGGACAGGGCAAGCCATACCAGCTGGCACAACAGCGCCATGATCTTTTGGGACTTAGCCCTACCCTTGGCCAAGATGTCAACTAGAGCCTGATTGTCTGTGACAAACATCACGGCGAGTTAGCCCACAGATGACCCCATGCCTGAGCGGCTGCGAAAATGGGGTATAACTCCAACAGGGAGGAGGTGCAGATGGACTCGGCATCCTCCAGGATGGACATGGGCCAACGGTCAACCAGCCAATGGGGACCCCAAATGGCTGCGTAACTGCAGGATGCGGCGGCATCCGAAAAGATAGTCGGGAAGGAGGATGACCACGGAGGGACGAAGAGGGAGATGCCGTTCCACCGAGAGAGGAACAACTCCCACATGGCTAGGTCTGCCAACGCCTGGCCGTCCAAATGGATGACTCTGTCCTGTTCGGGTGCCGAGGTAAGAAGCTGGAGTAGCCTCAACACGAACGTCCTTCTCTGGGGCATGATCCTCAAGGCGAATTTAAGCCGGCTCAGAAGAGATTGTAACTCGACCCTAGTGAGGTACCCGGAGGAGGCAGCGTGGGAAATGACCTCTTGGCACTGAGTGAGTTTCTCTTCCGGGAGGCTGGCCTGCAGGCTGACAGAATCCAGGATGATGCCCAGGAACGAGACCCTAGTGGCGGAACCCTCAGTTTTGGCCTGGGCGACCGGAACATCTAGACTAGCGAACATCTCAAGGAGGACGGCAAGAATGCCAGATCCGCCCTGCGGGCCCTCAACGATCAGGAAGTCATCTAGGTAATGGATGACCGTCTAAAGGCCACCGTGATAGACCAAGATCCAGTGAAGCGCCTTGGCAAACTGGTCAAATAACCAGGGGCTACTTTTAGAGCCGAACGTGAGCCTGTTTGCAAAGTAATATTGGCTGGCCCACTCAATGTCATAGTACTGTCACAACTGCGGTTGGATGGGAAGGAGCTTGAAAGCATCGGCGATGTCCGCCTTTGCCAACCAAGCGCCCCTGCCATGCAACAGAATGGCTCTTATGGCGTCGTCTATGGAGGAGTACCTCATGGCGAATTCTTCCGACGGAATGAGAGAATTAAGGCTGGGAATAGCAGAAACGTGAGGGGCGGACAGGTCATAGATCAAACTTTTTTTATTAGTGTTTTTCTTGGACACTAGGCCGATTGGGTTGATGCGCCATTACAGAAAAGGGAATTAGTGGGAAAGGGCCTATGAGGAAACTTTTCTCCACCTCAGACCGGATCAATTCGCTCGTTGCTGGTGGGTCCATGGTGGCCGATAGAAGATTCCTGCCCTCCCAAGGAACCTATGGTAGTGCAATGAGCCCTGTGTGGAACCCCTGCAAGAAGCCTGTCAACAGGAACGCCACGAAGTTCTGATCGTGGTGGTCCCGAAGGAGAGCCACCAAGAGGTCCACATTAATGTCGGCTAGTCAGGATCCTTTGGCTGCCTTTTTGGGACAGGCGGAACGCAGGTGGGCTCTAAAACACAAGGAGCAAACGTGGAGAGATCTGCAGCTGGCATAGGAGTAACCACCCAAATTGAAATTATTGCAGATCTGACTCCTTCCTAAGTAGAAGATGGGTCGGCCGAGTTTGTCAGTGGAGGGGTTGGTCTGCTGAGACCCGGAGGTTCCCGGGAGAGCCCTGTCCTGAGCCGAGTGAGCGTTATTTGGGCACCATTCAGACGTGTGAAAGATAGATTGGCACATCGCGCAGGTGGGTGCACTGAGAAGAGTTTTGTGTCAATGGAGGCCCAGCTGGTTACATATTGGAACTGTGCCAAGGCTGCTGCCGCCTTAGCCGAGAAGGAACGATGGTAGTCGTAGAAGGCTGAACCACCATACTTGTGACCCAGGTCAGTGACCAGGTACAAGTAGCTGTCCAGCTCTTCCCTCCTCTCTGGCTGTGCGGTGCAGACAACGTCTCTGAAGAGGCTAAACGCTAGGACAAACTCAGGGATAGACAATTTGCGATTAAGCCGAGAGTCTTTGGCCCTGAGAACCACAGACACATCCCCACAATTGATCACCCTGTTCTCGGGTACATCCTGGGCGGCAATGAGGATCGATGCCAGAGTAACGTCCTTCCCTGCCAGAATGTCCCTCTTGAGATTGTCAGGGATGAAATGCGAGGGGGCCACCTGGGGAATGGGCCTGGGCATACCTGGTGTCAGCCAAACTGAAATGGATGGTGCGGTCAGGGAGACGGGTGACGGGGGCGCCACGGGTGGCCGGGACTCTAGCTCTGACACTCTTTCCCCCGGACATCAGCCACAGAGTCGACCAGCGAATTCAAAGTGGACTGCAGCTGTACCAGTGAGAGCTGGATGGAAGATGTCTCCGGTTGAACCACAGAAGTGCTAGTGTTGACCATGAGGCGCTTGTATAGCTCTGCCTTTCTGGCGGTGGCCGGATGCGGGATGTCTCTTCGGTTAAGCTCCTCCAGCAACTTCGGAATGGTCCAACTCCTTAGGGACGATGGACCAGCTTGGCCTGACATGACTGTTTCAGAGACAGGCTGTCATCAATATCCGAGGCCCGAGACATAGTTGAGCTGTTGAAACATAAATGACGTGACAGATTAAAAAAAAAGAAAAAAAAAGGTGACGGAGTAACGGGACCGAAGAGGTGCAAGGCGAAGATAAACACGTACCCGAAACAGAACCCGTAACACGGACTAGCAGAACCTGACCTGGCCGGATAGATAAAGAATCAAATTAACTGTGAACATTGACCCGAGGGGTACGCTGACAGTGTCAGTGAGAACTTACCTGTACCGGACCGATAGGAACCTGGGAATAGGGAAAACCCTGAAAATAAAAACAAAGAGCAACAGGCGAATTTGAGAGTGCAGAATAAAGGATGACCCCATACCTGTTTGAACCAGGCGAACTGGCCAGGATGGGGCGCACCCCTGGGTCAAGTAAACAATCTGATTGGTTATTGACAGAAGCGTCCCAGGTGGGTGAGTTATTGAGCGTACTGGGTGGGTGAAAGGAGCAATGGCGCGTTGCTATGAGACAGAGGCTGCGCGTAGCAGCGGCCCGCGAAGGGCGGAAGACTTAAATGGGGAACCTGTGAGTCAGGGGAAAAAGAGCATAGAACAACTTAAATAGCGGCCGGAGAATAGCCCCTTAGACAGTACAGAATAACCAGGACGAGTTGTTAGGCTGAAAGGTGCGAAGAGACCCACGTAACAGAGAAGAAGAAAAGCAGGAGGACCTGGGCGTACCAGGAATGTACCGTGCCCTGGGTGATCCAGGGGATGACACTGTGACGAGACAAGACCACTGAGCGTGCCCTGGTGAACAATCAAAGACCTAAGTGGCTATGGACACAAAGACAACAGTGGCCTGGGCACACCAGGTAGATGAGAACAGGCCTGGGCGCAACCAGGTAGAGAACATCAGAAAAGTAGCAGGGTGAATCCTGCCAAAGGAGGGCAACCTGAGCGTTTCAGGCGGAAGGTTTATTTATTTATTTTTTTATTTTTTTTACAAATGGCCCCCGAGAACATGGCAGAAGGCCCTGCCGCACCCCACCTGGGATGCCTGCATGCGGAACCCTGGCGCAGGAGATAGTTAAATTGGTCTAGAACATTTACTGCATGCAATAAAAAAATAAAAAAACATGACAACAGGACTCATGTTGTGGGGGCAGGAAACAGCAGCCCCGCACTCATGTGCCCGAGCCGTCAGGGAGCCTGCGCCATGACCCCAGCAGGAGGGTGCGATTCCCCTCACCATACCCTGAGCCAACCGCAAGGAATGGGCCAAACTATGTAGCCAGCCAGGGCCAGGAGCCGCGTGCGTTCCACGCTGGAATGCACACCGCTGACCGCTGCATAGGCGCCTGTTGGAGGTGGGCAACCACATGTCGCCAGACAGGATGAGGGGCCGTGTGCGTTCCACGGTGGAATGCATGGTGCTGCCGCAGTACCGGCGACTGCTATGGGGGTGGGCCAAACCATCCATGCCGCCTGCCAGGACAAAGGAGCCGTGCGCGTTCCATGCTGGAACGCACGCCGCCGATCGATGTAAGTGAACGCCATGGGGGTAGGGCTGCCACCGTCACCTCGCTCAGCTTGGGCACAGAGCGGATTCCCCAACTTACCCACTTGAAGCGGAGCTGCAGCGTGAGGCGGCCGGACGATCGAGGGAAGCACACACGAGTCTCCTACCCGGAAGTTGAAGACCGGAACGCCTACCAGGTGAGGGAGAGAGGGGCTGATATAGGCTCAAGCCCCTCCCACAAATGCAGGCTGAGCTTCAGCCTTACTAACTTGTTTATGTTTTTTTAGGATTAATTGTATCTTATTACTAATATATATTGAATAAATATTTTTTATGTCCATATATGTACTGCACATGCCCAGTGCACTCTCCACGATTTTTGGGGCTCCTTTTAGAAGATAGGTGCGGGTCCAAGCGGTGGGACCCACACCTACCAGACAATAGTGGCATATCCTAGCGAATTTCCCCCATTGTCTCAGATGAAACAACCCCTTTAATATACAGTGAGGAACAGAAGTATTTGAACACCGTGAGATTTTGCAAGTTCTCCCAATTAGAAATCATGGAGTGGTCTGAAATTCACATTGTAGGTGCATTCCCACTCTGAGAGACAGAATAAAATAAATAAATCAGGAAATCACATTGTATGATGTTTAAAGAATGTATTTGTCTTGCACTGCTGAACATAAGTATTTGAACACCTGAGAAAATCATTGTTAATATTTGGTACAGAAGCCTTTGTTTGCAATTACAGAGGTCAAACGTTTCCTGTAGCTCTTGACCAGGTTTGCACACACTGCAACAGGGATTTTGGCCCATTCCTCCACAGAGATCTCCTCTAGATCTGTCAGGTTTCGGGGCTGTCGCTGAGCAACATGGAGTTTCAGCTCCCTCCAAAGAAGTTTTATCAGATTTAGGTCTGGAGACTGGCTAGGCCACTCCAGAACCTTGATATGCTTCTTACGGAGCCAATCCTTGGTTATCCTGGCTGTGTGCTTCGGGTCTTTGTCATGTTGGAAGACCCAGCCACGACCCATCTTCAATGCTCTGACCGAGAGGAGGTTGTTGCTCAAAATCTCACAATAAATGGCTCCATTCACCCTCTCCTTAATACAGTGCAGTCGTCTTGTCCCCTTCGCAGAAAAGCACCCCCAAAGCGTGATCTTACCACCCCGTGCTTCACAGTCGGGATGGTGTTCTTGGGATGCAACTCATCCTTCTTTTTCCTCCAAACACGACGAGTGAAGTTTAGACCAAAAAGTTTTACTTTGGTCTTATCTGACCACATGACTTTCTTCCATGCCTCCTCTGGATCATCCAGATGGTCATTGGCAAACTTCAGACGGGCCTGGACATGTGATGACTTGAGCAGAGGAACCTTCCGTGCAATGCATGATTTGAAACCATGACTGCGTAGTGTTCTACCGAAAGTGACCTTTGCAACTGTGGTCCCAGCTCTCTTCATGTCATTGATGAGCCTCTCCCTTGTAGTTCTTGGCTGATTCCTCACCTTTCTTATCATTGGTGATATCCCACGAGGTGAGATCTTGCATGGAGCCCCAGTCAGAGGGAGACTGACAGTCGTCTTTAGCCTCTTCCATTTTCTAACAATTGCTCCAACAGTTGATCTATTTTCACCAAGCTGCTTGGCAATTGCCCCGTAGTCCTTTCCAGCCTTGTGGAGGTCCACAATTATGTCTCTCCGTGGTAGAAGTTCGCGTATGACTGACTGTGGGGTGGACAGGTGTCTTTAAAGAGCTCAGACAGGTGCTACTAAGTTAGATTAATGAGTGGAGTGAAGGCACAGTAACAGGTCTTTGAGAGCCAGAATTCTTGCTGTTTCTCAGGTGTTCAAATACTTATGTGCAAGACAAATAAATTCTTTAAAAATCATACAATCTGATTTCCTTATTTTTTTTTTATTTTTTTATTCGGTGTCTCTAAGTGGGAATGCACCTACAATGTGAATTTCAGACCCCTCAATGATTTCTAAGTGGGAGAACTTGCAAAATCGCAGGGTGTTCAAATACTTCTGTTCCTCACTGTAAATTTATGAAAAAAGGAAGATGTCATGGTGTGTGCCATGCAGTTTGTTTACTTGACAGTGACAGGACTGAGATTAGGAGAGACCGCAGTGTGCACAGTGTCCTAGCTGCAGTGGTGATGTTCGGGTCACAGGATTATTCTTTGGCGCTATATGTAGTTGTGTAATCGGTAAAGGCTGCAGGATAAGGCTACATTCACACAACAGTGAAAAATGGCACACAGCTGTTTTTAGAATGAATTGAAGTCAATGGCGCTATTCACGTGGCCATTTGTCTTTCAAGGCGAGTGAATAGTGGTTGTGAAAAATAGGATATGTCCAATGTGTGGCTGTTTTCACTGCCAGATGGACCCCATGTAAATCAATGGGACTATTTTTAATGGCCATTTAGACAGGAGTACATCCATGTAATTGCCGTTCAAAATGGGTACACTAGTGGAAAATGGCCTTTTAGGGGTTAAAATAAAAATAAATTGCCTTATCCTCTTGCGCACACACAAGGCAGTCTCTCTTGGTGCTGAAGGACCTGTGCTACCAACGTGATGTCATCACCATGCTCTCCCAGCATTATTGCTTAGGAGCGCATGATGACATCATCCCACTGAGAGTGTAGGTCTTTTAGCACCAAATGAAAAGCGACTTTTTTTTTCTTTATGCGTGCAAGTGGATGAGAAGATTAATTCCCCCCCCCCCCCCCTAAAAACAAAACCCTGCACATTATTAATTATTTCTGATGGGGGCCACCCTGGGGAACATTAATACTAACTGGGGCCACTATAGGGCACATTATGTATACTACAGGGATTGGTAATTAAATAATAAAAGCAAATAAAAAGCATCTAAATCATTATCAGTTAAAAGTTAATGCAAAACATCCAGATGACCAAGAAAGGGATGCAAAAAATGGTTGAAAATAGGCCATGAAACACTGAGCGTGTCAGTTTTTTATGGCCTTTTTTTCACATGTGAATGTAGCCTTAAGAGGTCATACAAAAAAGTCTCACAACTGAACACCAGATATTTGTCTGCTGCTGGGAAGAATGTGATGTGCTCGGTATTACTTTAACTTTATTCACAGTACAGGAGCTTGACTGATATAAAGGGGACACTACTGTGTGGGGGCACTTAGGGGCCATAACTACAGTGTGGGGGCACGTAGGGGGCATAACTACTGTTTGAAGACCTCAAGAGGACATTCTGCTGAGTGGGGCACTTAGGGGCCATAACTACAGTGTGGGGGCACGTAGGGGGCATAACTACTGTTTGAAGACCTCAAGAGGACATTCTGCTGAGTGGGGCACTTAGGGAGCATCAGTACTGTGAAGAGGGCACTAAAGGGGAATTCCACTGTGAAAGGGACACTAAGGGGAGATAACTATTGTGTGGGGCACTAAGAGGGGATTCGTAACCTCTTGTCCAGCGCTAGGAAATGTTTTATTTATATATCTTTTAAATCACTGATTGGGTGGGGATTTCAGGGAAGTTGCTCAAGGTTGCCATTGTAACGGATCCCCTTCCGTTAATGGACGCTTCCTAGCTTGCGCCGAGGACCACAAGCACCGCACTGGACACCACAACCACCGCAGACTCCACAACCGCCGTAGCTTAACTGGAGCCGCGCCGTCTTCCTTCCACCCTGAATGAACCTCCAGCATTCAGGACCGTGTGGGAAAGATCTCTCCTCCAGGAGAGGGTATCCGGGACACAAAGAAAGAGATTAAAGCTCCAGGGAATATGCAGAGCATAGCAATCCCCAGCGTGATACAGCAATTCCCTCCAATAACGAGACAAGGCTACGTTTTGAGGGATCAAGAAGAACTGACTGTACTTTATGTACAGCCTCTTTTATTCACACACAAGAAAACATAGTGCTGCCCACAGGGTTTTGAAATACAACCAATCAGTATTTTACAACACATACACAGCAACCAACCGTTCACGCCCCTAGGGGCCCAGAAGGGAGACTGCGACACAGGACAGATACAACACATCCCCACAATGCATTATGATTTCCTCCTCTCTGTCCCAGAGACAACCGAGAAGTAATCCACTTATCTCTCAGGACAAAGGGAAATCGCCAATACACATGTGGAGACAACAGGACAGACATCACCATTTAAACACACAATATCCTCCCTTCTGTCTGTGATATAATTATGGATTAACATAATCATCACAGACAGTAAAAATACAGTTTTTAAACATACACTGTAACTTTAAAACCATACATTCCATCTCCATAAAAATTACATATTTAAACTCAGCATACATCAAACATAAACACTTCCAAAAATCACACAAATCCCTCCAGCGGATCAAAAGTTAAGTAGAAGTCCTTTATGACCGACCGCAAGCACAATTTCCTGCCCAAAACAGTTCCATAGATTTGGGCTGTGCGGTCGGTCAATTTCATGCAGAAAAACGACTAAGTCCCATCTTCGAACGGGACTTAGTCTCTGGAGCTGAACGTTCAGTATGGAAGAAGGTAAGGGTCAGCGGTGTTCGTGTATTTGCGCATCCGATTTTAGTTTCACAGAATCTTTAGTATACACCGCTGGCCGCGTTTGGTCCTATTAACAGTCCAGACATGCGGCATAGTTCTGTTACACGGTTCTTGAAGGGTAATATGTCCCGGGGCCATAGTCGTAGGGCAGGAGGCTAGCCATAAGTTTTCTACAATGCCCAGTGGCAAATGGCAGTTTGTCACAGCCATTATGCCCCTTGGTCTACTATTAGATTGTGGTCTGTTTTAATCAATTGATACTTGTAATTTCTGTGAATTTTTTTATTTTATTGGAAAAAGTATAAAATGTTAATACAATTTTAAAGGGACACTGACAGGTCCAATAAGCATAATTATCTCTCTCTCTCTATATATATATATATATATGCACAGGTCTTCTAATGTAAGTATAACCCCTGTCCACCTTATAAATACAGCAAACTCATGTTTTATAACCTGAAGTAATCGCTCTTCTTTCTACCCAAGGGGCGGCGTTTCAGCTTCACTACTGCCCAGCCAGCTGCCCCCCAACCGCCGTTTTGAAGCGGCGCCCAGCTCATCAATATTCACTTCGCTGGGCGGCTTCTGCTGTCCCCGACGTTCCAAGATCTGGCGCATGCCCAATAGAAAGCTATGGGCATTGGACTCACTTTCTGCTTCTGCGCATGCGCCTGGCACCCATAGCTTTCTATTGGGCATGCGCCGGATCTCGGAACGTCAGGGATAGCAGAAGCCGCCGAGCGAAGTGAATATTGATGAGCTGGGCGGCTCTTCAAAACGGCGGTTGGGGGGCGGCTGGCTGGGCAGAATTGAAGCTGAAACGCCGCCCCTTGGGCAGAAAGAAAAGCGATTACTTTAGGTTATAAAAAATGAGTTTGCTGTATTTATAAGGTGGACAGGGGTTATACTTATATGTTTTTAATACACATTAGAAGACCTGTGCATGTATGTATGTGTATGTTTGTGTGTGTGTGTGTGTGTGTGTGTGTGTGTGTGTATATATATATAAGGGAAAAAGAGAAAAGAGGAGGCAGCACCTCGTGTGTAGAACCTTACAGCACTCGGTATAGGCACAAAAGTTACTGATTATGCTTACCAGAAGGGGTTGTGAAAGGTCACAACGCCTCCGAATCGCCTTTCTGGAAGATTACCCGTCCAGTTTGCGGGAGAAGAGAAGACTGCGTCTGCTGCCCCTGGTCCGTATCCCTTGCCGTGGTTCGGTTATCAGGATAAGGTATGTGCAGAGAAGTGAAGAAAAAAAATCAGACCATTCTCAGTGGTGCTGGTGCAGTAAGGACTCGATACTCAAAAGGAACCAATCAAGGTAATCTTTTTATTAAAGTTGGTCTACGCGTTTCGGGGGCAGAACATCCCCCTTCCTCAGGACAATAAAACGTATTACATTTAAAACACAGTGTTTCCAGTTCTTTTATGCACTCAGTGTGAGCGCAATGTGTGCAGGTCACATGGGTGGAGAGGAGGCCGGGGGCGTGAGTGTTTGTCCTGTCTCTAGGATACCAGACACTCCCCCAGGGGCAGGTGGCCAATCGTTTTCCCTTTAAGGTTGCACTGGTATCTTATGATTCCTCCTCCAGGCGTGTCATGGGCGGTGATTGTGCCGATTGGTCCGGCATCTGTATGACGTCTCTAGGGCGGTGCTTGGATGACGTGGCTGGGGCAGCCCATCGATGATGTCAGTGGGCCGATCTTTCAGTGCAGCATCTGGATGACATCGGGGGGGGGGGGGGGGGGGGCGTTACTCAGCTGACTTATTGGTTCCAGCTTATCGCTGGTTCAGGTGGGCTGGTCTTTCAGTGATGTAGTGTCTCCTATAATTAATCCTTATAGGGCAGCGTTCCGATGACGTAACAGGCCAGGCCCATTGGTGATCTCAGTGGGCTGGTCTTACGATGAGGCATCTGGATACTATTATAAGGTGTGCGGTGACTACATGTGGTCATGTGATTTTCTCTCTTTATATATATATATATATATATATATATATATATACATATAGTCAGGTGACTGTTGTTATGTTTTTTTGAAAGGTGTATGCATATGAGAGACATGCCGCATTATCACTAATGATAGCGGATGTTTGTATTTTGATGGTGGAATCGGTCAAAAACCGGGAATCTTTAAAGTTAGACCTATATACACGTGTGTATGTGTATTTTTGTTACCAGCCTGGGTATTCAATATATATATATGGCTTGGTGAAGTGGTGATTAAATAAATAAATAAATGAATTAAAATAAATTGCTGGATAAATAGCTAAAACTGCGGATATATGTATATACATATACACACATATATATACATATACACACCCACACAGGTATATGTGAAAAACGCACACACACATACACACAGCAATTGATGGTCAGTGGTGGTCTTCATGTATATAAATACGGATGAAAATGCACAGAATGGTATCCCTCTCTGTATATACGTGTATGCTCGTTTCCATCTATGCAGCGTAGTGATGTTTCTGTTACTGATCTAATTTTTTATCATTGTGTGGATCCTTGATTCTTTCTGTTCTATAGTCATGGCTTGTGTTAGGGATTACAGGATGGTCTCGCTTATTTCGTTAAGCCCGTATGGGGTCAGTGTGTGTAGTTGATAGATCTAGTATACCTCTCTTCTCTGGAGGCTGCTGAACCTATTATAAGGGTTGTCTGGGATGTAGTCTATGGGTGTGATTTTTAGTGTATGTGTGTTTTTTTCTGGTGTTGTGGCGCAATGCCGTGAAATGCTGTGTTTTGGGCATAGTTTCTGTATGTTGTGTCTGTGTTGGTTAACTCTACAATGTAGCTCTTGTGTTGTCCGCCCCACATACTGAAGTCCACATTTGCATTCTATAAGGTATGTTACATAGCTGCTCTTACAGTTTAAGTGATGTTTTATTGGGAAGGTGGCGCAGTTTTTTGTTGAGCTAAAGTACTTACTGTTGTGTACGATTATGTTACAGCAGAGGCACCGTTTTGTCCCACATTTAAAGCTGCCTGCTGGCTCTTTTTTATTTTCATTTGGGATTTTTATATTCTTTTTCCCTTTGCTGGGGGCTAGGGTATTTTTTTTATAGTCGGTGCTCTTCTGTAAATCACAGCGGGTTTTGTTGGGAGGTATTTTTCAAGGTAGGGGTCACTTTTTAAGATGTGCCAGTGTTTGGACAAAATGTTTTGGATGGCTTTATTTGAGGTATTATATTGTGTGATCAAATTTAGGTGTTTAGGGTATTTTTCTGTTCCTATATTTTTTTCCTCTTTTTTGGTATTTGTTAGGCACTCCCTCTGTGTTGATTTCTTGCTCTTTTGGTCGGCATTTTTTATTATTTCTTTTGGGTAGCCTTTGTCGGTAAATCTTTTCTGGATAATTTTTGCCTGTTGAATAAAATCAATGTCCTCTGTGCAGTTTTGTCTTATCCGCTTATATTGGCTGTAGGGAATGTTATGCAGCCATTTTTTATGGTGAAAACTTTTGTAATGTATGTAACTGTTAGTGTCTACTTGTTTAAAATATGTTTTAGTTATAAGGGTATTGTTTTTGGTAGTGATGGAGATGTCTAAGAAGTCTATTGTGTTTTTGTTATAGTTAGGGGTGAAGGATATTCCCCAGGTTGTCTTGTTTAGATCATCACAGAAACTTAATGCAGATTGTTTGTCCTCTTCCCAAATGATAAAGATATCATCGATATATCTTTTATAATACACAATGTGTTTGAGTTTCTCTGTATTCCCGTAGATGTGTGGTCCTCGAATTGGCCCATGAAAATATTTGCGAAGGCCGGTGCCACTTTCGTACTCATCGCGGTCCCCTGGTATTGGTGGTATGTGGTGTTATTGTAAATGAAAAAATTATTTTCCAGGACAAAACGTAAGCTCTCTAATAGAAATTGAATTTGTGGTAGTTTTAGGGTGGTGTGATTTTTTTAAGGGTGGTTTCTACGCACTTAATGCCTAGCTCGTGTTGGATATTTGAGTATAGTGCCGTTACATCCATTGTCAGTAAGGAGTATGTGTCTTTCCACCTTATTTTTTCGATTTCTTGAATTAACTGTCTGGAGTCATGTAGATAGCTTGATAGATTGCGGACATACGGTTGGAGGAACAGATCAAGATAGTGTGATATATTGCTTGTGGATGAATTTGGTTGCAGCATTTTTTGACATTTGGATCCCAGACTTCTTCTCACGCTTTCGGGCCCCTAAAAAGCCAGGGCAGTATAAATACCCCACATGTGACCCCACTTTGGAAAGAAGACACCCCAAGGTATTCAATGAGGGGCATGGCGAGTTCATCGAATTTTTTTTTTTTTGCATAAGTTAGCGGAAATAGATATTTTTTTTGTTTTTTCTCACAAAGTCTCACTTTCCGCTAACTTAGGACAAAAATGTCAATATTTCATGGACTCAATATGCCCCTTAGCGAATACCTTGGGGTGTCTTCTTTCCGAAATGGGGTCACATGTGGGGTATTTATACTGCCCTGGCTTTTTAGGGGCCCTAAAGCGTGAGAAGAAGTCTGGAATATAAATGTCTAAAAAATTTTACGCATTTGGATTCCGTGAGGGGTATGGTGAGTTCATGTGAGATTTTATTTTTTAACACAAGTTAGTGGAATATGAGACTTTGTAAGAAAAAACAAACCAAAAAATATATATATATTTCCGCTAACTTGGGCCAAAAAAATGTCTGAATGGAGCCTTACAGGAGGGTGATCAATGACAGGGGGGTGATCAATGACAGGGGGTGATCAGGGAGTGTATATGGGTGATCACCCCTCTGTCATTGATCACCCCCCTGTAAGGCTCCATTCAGACGTCCGCATGTGTTTTGCGGATCCGATCCATGTATCCATGGATCCGTAAAAATGATGCGGACGTCTGAATGGAGCCTTACAGGGGGTGATCAATGACAGGGGGTGATCAGGGAGTGTATATGGGTGATCACCCCTCTGTCATTGATCACCCCCCTGTAAGGCTCCATTCAGACGTCCGCATGTGTTTTGCGGATCCGATCCATGGATCCGTAAAAATCATGCGGACGTCTGAATGGAGCCTTACAGGGGGGTGATCAATGACTGGGGGGTGATCAATGACAGGGAAGTGATCAGGAAGTCTATATGGGTGATCACGCCCTTGTCATTGATCACCCCCCAGTAAGGCTCCATTCAGACGTCCGCATGTGTTTTGCGGATCCGATCCATGTATCCATGGATCCGTAAAAATCATGCGGACGTCTGAATGGACCCTTACAGGGGGGTGATCAATGACAGGGAAGTGATCAGGAAGTCTATATGGGTGATCACGCCCTTGTCATTGATCACCCCCCTGTAAGGCTCCATTCAGACGTCCGTATGCGTTTTGCGGATCCGATCCATGTATCCGTGGATCCGTAAAAATCATATGGACGTCGGAATGGAACCTTACAGGGGGGTGATCAATGACAGGGGGGTGATCAGGGAGTCTATATGGGGTGATCAGTGGTTCATAAAGGGTTAATAAGTGACAGGGGGGGTGTAGTGTAGTGTAGTGTAGTGGTGTTTGGTGCTACTTTAGTGAGCTGCCTGAGTCCTCTGGTGGTCGATCCAAACAAAAGAGACCACCAGAGGACCAGGTAGCAGGTATATTAGACGCTGTTATCAAAACAGCGTCTAATATACCTGTTAGGG
The DNA here is from genome assembly GCF_014858855.1 of Bufo gargarizans. Taxonomy (NCBI): domain Eukaryota; kingdom Metazoa; phylum Chordata; class Amphibia; order Anura; family Bufonidae; genus Bufo; species Bufo gargarizans. Next base: position 39,790,661 of record NC_058085.1, read on the forward strand.
GTTAAAAAAATCACATCTCCAGCCTGCCAGCAAACGATCGCCGCTGGCAGGCTGGAGATCCACTCGCTTACCTTCCGTTCCTGTGAGCGCGCGCGCCTGTGTGCGCGCGTTCACAGGAAATCTCGGCTCTCGCGGGAGGACGCGTATATGCGTCCACCCAGAAGAGCAGGGCCGCCGGCAGGACGCAATATTGCGTACAGCGGTCCTGGAGTGGTTAATAAAGAACCCCTATGTGATATGTAAAAACAATAGCAAAAATTTGTTGGGTTGCACAAGAAGTAAAAATGATGCTCTAAATGACAATAATGCCTATGTCATTAAAGAGGTTTTTCCAGTAATGTGATCTCGATGGCCTGTTGTCAGGATAGGCCATAAGTATCAGAAAGGTGGGGGATCTGACACCTGGCACCCCCACCAATCAGCAGGTCTACAGTAGCTCTGGCACCAGAACTCCAGAGATCCATCCATTGTGCCTTAGACCGAGGTAGTGACCAATCTCTTCAGTTGAAGCAGCTCCGACATAACCGTATTCATCCACTACACCATGTTGGAAATTTTTTTGACATTCATATCATTTTAAGGGATAACAAAGTGATTTTTGTAAAGACTGTTGACTTGGGTAATAAAGCACAACTGCAGAGAACATCTTGATTCTTGATCAACTTTATTTTTATTTTTTTGAATCAGATCTTTTTTTATTAACAAATAAATTGTTACAGATACATACTTAGCACAACAAATCATAACAGAAAATAAAGTTATTTGGTACTGTCCGTTGTGTTCTGTCAAGTTATTTTATATACATAAGTATTTGTACGCACAATCTAATCACCCAACCCACCCTCTCTTAACCCCTTCCCAAACTCTTACCCACTCTGGCAATGATTCTCCTCCTGCTTTTTTTCTCCAAATCAGGATGCAACTATGAGACAACCAGTCACTCCATATTTTATCAAATTTTTGTGGCCATCCTCTTTTGAGGAATATGCGTATTTATCCGGTGTCGGAGGACTCTCCTGTATCCAGTGCAGGGCTATAAATTTTCTGACTACATACAGCAACCTCCCCACTGCAACCCTTCTATATTAATCTGTCCCAATATTAGAGACATAGCCTAATACACATAGTTTGGGATCTCTATCAACTCCCACCAAAAATGCTTGATGTATTGTATCCAATACATTATTCCAGTACCTGTCCAGACTCTGAAACTGCCACAGCATGTGAATCAAGTCAGCTGGCTCTAGTCAACATCTTGGGCATCTCGCATCAGTCCTGGCTTCAATGTGATGTAAAAATATTGGCGTTTTGTACACGCTATGAATAATAACCAGCTGGGACAGTTTCCCCTGTTCACTCAATGACACCAGCGGGACTGCTTCTAGAATATCTTTCCATTGATTCTGTGATAGCTCCCCCAAATCTCTCTCCCATCTCTTCATTCATGTCAACGGATGAGAGTCCAAAAACCTATCCATTAGCAGTGCATATATTGCAGATATCAGGCCTTTCTTATGACCCCTAGTGAGCATTAATTTTTCACCCGTCTCTAATTTAATAATGTTAGTGCCTTTTTTCAGCATGGTATCATACACATGGCGCATTTCTCCTGTATATCTGTGAAGGACCTAAATATTCCATTATCTCATAGATCACCTATCCTAAGAATCCCCTTATTCTTCCAATCCTGCATTTCTGACAGAGTGAGAAATTCTGGTAGAAGGGGGTTGCTCCATAACAGAGCTAGTTCGCTAATACCCAGGGCACCTCTCGGCTGCTTAACCTTGGCCCCCACTTTTTTCATAAGTTCTATCAAGGGGAGATTTCGCTCCAGACTCTGGATCCCTGCTTCCTCCAGTATCCACATTAGATCTCTCCCCCCTATTTTGTGCTGTAGAATCTGGCTAGTCATATCCCCCAACATATATTCCTTCCACTCTTTAAAGTGCTGACATTGTGCTGCTAGATAATAGATCCAAGGGAACATGCAAAATATGTTCTCACCACCAGCCATCTGCTGTCATCTAGCAAGGGAGGAAGCCCCAGGGGTCCAGGCTTCAAGGAGGCCCCAGGTAGTCACACCTCAACCAGCCAGGTTGAAGGCAAGCTAATCCTGAAAACGCCCAGCAGGAGGTCTCAGCCCTTGCCCAGGATCAATGATACCTTCCAGACATGTTGGCACCTACATTTCATAAGGAATTTTGAATTGTCCATCCATCCCAGGCATAATTCGGTTATCTTTTTGTGATCCTGGGGCAAAGCCAAACATCCATGTAGTCTTTGGCTTGATGCAAGGATGCCCGGGAGGGGAGATATACGTATCTCCCCACAGAAACGAAATAACAGTAACATGCGTGGACTCTAAGTGTAGCTGGAACACAGGCAGATCAATTGGGCCCAGAACCATCTTCCTGCGACATTCTGGTCTGGGGCTATGAGCACTAAGGGGTTTTATGGGTCATTTTCTGCCGGCACCAGAGAAAGAGGAGTGGACCCTACCCATAGGCGGGGAGGCGAGCGGCCGGCTACAGGTCATAAGCCCATGCAAGCCAGCGGGCGGTGTCTTTTCTGAAGGGGATCACATTGTGCCTATGTGTTTAGAGAGACCGGGAACCAGTTGACATCACTACCCCCACGTCACTGCAGCCAAGGACTATTCCACCATTATAACCCAAAGGAACTTTCATCTACCCGGTAACTGACTTTTGCTCTGCTTAACCCTGTTGTACCTATATCACCTGTATCTGTAACCTCAGACCACTGTATATATTCTATGTGTATATTGTGTTATATCTAGTGTGCCCATAAGGCGATTAAATATATAATTTAACCTTGTGCTATCTTGTATCTCGATCACGAATCCCCACGTCCGTGTTTTGGCCTAGTTATAAGCTACCCTGGATTGGTTTCTCACCCTATATAATCCCGTTAGTGGACCGGGCTTATATCAAATGAGAAGCTGGTGGCAGAGGACGTGCTGTTTCGCTGCGGCAGTGAAAAGGCTCTCTTAGCTTGTTGCCTCTCTGTGCCCGCTTGGACAAGAGGTGTCTGTGTAAACTGTACCAAGCTCACCTTACCCGCTCCTCTGGAGGGCGTAACGTCACGCTTTAGTAACAAGTGACCATACTGCATCTCGTGAGCTCGACGTAGGTGATGTCCAGCGGATGCGAGGCGTGGTATTCATCACAGGGCCGATAGAAGATGATGTATCACCCAAGAATAAAAGAGTATCATGAGCATATAACACAATATTATTATGTACCTGATCGTATTTATTAAACCCTTTAATATCCAGAGATTTACGTACTGCTGCTAAAGGTTCGATGGCTGTAGCAAATAGCAGGGGCGATAGCGGGCAGCCCTGTCCAGTTCCCCTAGGGGTCAACAGTTTTTAGAACATCCTGTCATATTCTATAGAAACATCCTGTTATACAGTCAGGTCTATAAATAGTGGGACATCGACACAATTGTAAGATTTTTGGCTCTTTACACCACCACAATGGATTTGAAATGAAACTAACTAGATGTGCTTTACCTGCAGACGGTCAGCTTTAATTTGAGGGTATTTACATCCAAATCCGGTGAACGGTGCAGGAATTACAACAGTTTGCATATGTGCCTCCCACTTGTTAAGGAACCAAAAGTAATGGGACAATTGTCTTCTTAGCTATCCCATGGCCAGGTGTGTGTTATTCCCTCATTATCCCAATTACAATGAGCCGATAAAAGGTCCAGAGGTCATTTCCAGTCTGCTATTTGCATTTGAAATCTGTTGCTGTCAACTCTCAAGATGAGATCCAAAGAGCTGTCACTATAAGTGAAGCAAGTCATCATTAGGCTGAAAAACACAACAAACCCATCAGAGAGATAGCAAAAACATTAGGCGTGGCCAAAACAACTGTTTGGAACATTCTTAAAAAGAGAGAATGCACCGGAGAGAGCTCAGCAACACCAAAAGATCCGGAAGACCACGGAAAACAACTGTGGTGGATGAGCGAAGAATTCTTTCCCTGGCGAAGAAAACACCCTTCACAACAGTTGGCCAAATCAAGAACACTCTCCAGGAGGTAGGTGTATGTGTGTCATAGTCAACAATCAAGAGAAGACTTCACCAGAGTGAATACAGAGGGTTCACCACAAGATGTAAACCATTGGTGAGCCTCAAAAACAGGAAGGCCAGATTAGAGTTTGTCAAACGACATCTATAAAAGCCTTCACAGTTCTGGAACAACATCCGATGGACAGATGAGACCAAGATCAACTTGTACCAGTGATGGGAAGAGAAGAGTATGGAGAAGTAAAGGAACTGCTCATGATCCTAAGCATACCACCTCATCAGTGAAGCATGGTGGTGGTAGTGTCATGGCGTGGGTCTGTATGGCTCCCAATGGAACTGGTTCTCTTGTATTTATTGATGATGTGACTGCTGACAAAAGCAGCAGGATGAATTCTGAAGTGTTTCGGGCAATATTATCTGCTCATATTCAGCCAAATGCTTCAGAACTCATTGGACGGCGCTTCACAGTGCAGATGGACAATGACCCAAAGCATACTGCAAAACCAACCAAAGAGTTTTTTAAGGGAAAGAAGTGGAATGTTATGCAATGGCCAAGTCATCACCGGACCTGAATCCGATTGAGCATTTCACTTGCTGAAGACAAAACTGAAGGGGAAATGCCCCAAGAATAAGCAGGAACTGAAGACAGTTGCAGTAGAGGCCTGGCAGAGCATCACCAGGGATGAAACCCAGCGTCTGGTGATGTCTATGCATTCCAGACTTCAGGCTGTAATTGACTGCAAAGGATTTGCAACCAAGTATTAAAAAGTGAAAGTTTGATTTATGATTATTATTCTGTCCCATTACTTCTGGTCCCTTAACAAGTGGGAGGCACATATGCAAACTGCTGTAATTCCTGCACCGTTCACCTGATCTGGATGTAAATACCTCAAATTACAGCTGACAGTCTGCAGGTAAAGCACATCTTGTTTGTTTCATTTCAAATCTATTGCAGTGGTGTAAAGAGACAAAAATGTCAAAATTGTGTCGATGTCCCAATATTTATGGACCTGACTGTATATATATTAAAAATCTTTATCAGAAATATATTTCCATCTGCTCAGTTTTATTTTAAATATCTATCAATTGAGGAATTAAGTCATCTGAATCAAAAGGTAGGCAATCTTTATTTCCTGCCGACAGTGAGACAACCAAATTAGGGTACTTTCACACTAGCGGCAAGACGAATCCGACAGGCTGTTCACCCTGTCGGATCCGTCCTGCCGCTATTTCGCCGTGCCGCCCCCCATTGACTATAATCGGAACAGGGGCGGAATTACAAAAGTCATAATAAAGAGAATACTCCAGCACTATGCGTCAAGGCTTGTTTATTTGGAATGCGGCGTCGTAACAATGTGACGTTTCGACCAGAACGGCCTTTATCAAACTATGTGACAAAAATTCAAAGAAGCAACAAGTACAATAGTGCATAAAATCCAACATATGGTGAAAATTCTAAATCATAGTAGTGTTGGATGATAGAGAACACAGATGTCCTCGAAGGCAACATGTACAAGAAAAAACTGTAAAACAGACAGAAAAAGGCAAAAAGAAAAATCACTTACCCCATTGATCAAACAAACCAAATCATTTGTGATAGACACATCAGATTTTTTACACATAATTCTTAATCTCCCACCACTTCCCCCGGATACGTTACTCGTTACTTGGGACGTTTCTAGTCTGTACACATTGATTCAACACCACAAGGGACTACAGGCCGTCTCCAAATGTCTCATAGCCAATTTAAACAACCCAGACACCATATCCTTCTATATGGATATCCAAGAGCTTGTTCTTACTAACAACTTGTTTCTTTATGAAGACACCTTCTACATACAATGCCGGGGCCCCTCCGTATGCAAATTGTTACATGGCTGAATTTGAGGAATCCTACATTTACCCAGATTATATTGATGACGTCTTTTGCATATGGAGGGGCCACAAGGATTCCCTGATTGACTTCCATACCTATCTCAACAGTATATACCAGGAACTACAATTCACTATCCACTTTGATCCTACTTCCATCAGCTTCTTGGACACAACAGTTACCAGAACCTCATCTGGTACGCTTTCAACAGACCTTTATCGAAAACCGACTGATCGCAATAATCTTGCATTACATAAGTTTCCATGCACAAAACACCAAAAAATCTCTCCCAACCTCACAATATATGCGGATTAAACGCATTGTCACATCCAGTGAACAATTTCAAACCCGTCTAACCGAAATGAAAGTTAGGTTCAAGGAGAGAGGATACCCAGAACACCTCCTCAGAGAGGGGATTCCTTTTTCTTCCTAAAACAATACCTCAGTACCACCATTAGCTCTAATGCTCGGACTACGTCTGCGCTATCTAGACTTATTCTAACACACTGAGCCTGCGCACCAGCAGCCTGGGAGAATCCTTGACACGCAAGTGGTGGAACGCACCACTTCCGGATCAGAATAGAGACCAAATACTTTCCTGACATGCGCACTGTACGTCACATCCGCCCCACACCAACCCAGGAGACGTCTGACACGCAAGTGGTGGAACGCACCACTTCCGGACCGGAAGAGAGCCTCAGCGCTCTCCAATCGTATCACCGTGAGCCACATCTGCCCTTTCGACCCGCCCCCCACCCTATTTAAGGGCGCCATTTCCACATATGGATGCGCTTCTCCATCCAGAATGTGGATACACGCTACGACATTACAGTGCAGTATCCATTGGCGTTTTTCCTTACAGCGGCACTTGATAATATGCTATAAGCTTACCATCTACTGATTCCGCTTCTCATACATATAGTCACTATGGTTACTAGGGACTCTATTGAGATATACACCCACTATAGCCCTTCTTCATAGACGGACACTCCCACCTACTTTGGCCAGCCTGATACTACCAGCAATCATGCCCTCCATAGCACCATGCAGTATTTTTCACTTCTATAGGCCTTCCCTGATCCTATGTTTTATAGATACTTAGTGTGTGAGATATACTCATGATGCCAAATACATCAAATTTGTCCTTAACAACAATATACCGATTCCACCCCCACAGGCCTCCCTTGACTCTATGAGTATTATACTCACCCTGCTATGGAAATTAACTTGTTTTTTAAGTTTTTTCTTTCTTTTTGCCTTTTTCTGTTTGTTTTACCGTTTTTTATTGTACATGACGCCTTCGAGGACATCTGTGCTCTCTATCATCCAACACTACTATGATTTATAATTTTCACCATATGTTGGATTTTCTGCACTATTGTAATTGTTGCTTCTTTGAATTCTTGTCACATAGTTTGATAAAGGCCGTTCTGGCCGAAATGTCACGTTGTTACGATGCCGCATTCCAAATAAACAAGCCTTGACGCACAGTGCTGGAGTATTCTCTATTAATATATGGGGTGGGAACCCGACTCCAAACAACATTCTCCAGAGTGCCAGGAGGTTCACAGCTCAATCGATTTTTATTACAAAAGTCAACAGTCTTTACAAAAATTACTTTGTTATCCCTTAAAATGATATGAATTTCAAAAACTTTTCCTACATAGTGTAGTGGATGAATCCGGTTATGTCGGAGCTGCTTCAACTGAAGAGATTGGTCACCACCTGTCTAAGGCACAATGGATGGATCTGTGGAGTTCAGCTGATTGGTGGGGTGTCAGATCCCACACCAATCTGATACTTGTGGCCTAACCTGACAACAGACCATCGAGATTACATTACTGGAAAAAACCCTTTAATGACATACGCATTATTGTCATTTAGAGCACGGGGTGGTTTAATCGTCGGTGGTGCAAAAGGGCTTCGATGTGTTCCTAACAGGAATACATTGGCTAAAGTCTCAGCTCTTAACATCAGCTGTAGGGATTAGCCAGTGTTGTCAGTTGCATATCATTGTGTTGCACCTTTCACGGTGATTTATGTATTTTTATATTTGCATCCACACATTATCCCATCTTGTGTAGGATGCCATTGTGGTGCATGTGGTCTGCTGCTGACATCCTCTATTGTATGCATTTTTGCTGGGGATTGCCGTTAGCAACGGATCGCATGCGGAGGAATTGCTCCCCCGGTTATAAACACGCCACAGTGTTTATTTTTTTTTGGCGTTTCCTCCGATTTAGGCCACTTTATTTCAGTGATTTTTCTTGATATGTTTAGAATGTGCCATTGCGTACTGCTGGTAGCATTTTGTTGCACCTGCTAGCCTGTGTCACATGGCCTGTTATAGGTGGGGCTTACAGCCTTATCTCTCCCACTACATGAGTGATTTCACTATGGAGGTATGTTGGAGCTTGGCTGTAAGTTGTATCTTAGTACTAGAGATGTCGCAAACATAAAATTTTCCGTTCGCGAACGGCAAGCGCAAATTTTTGCAAATGTTCGCGAAGGGGCGAACCGCCATTGACTTCAATAGGCAGGCAAATTTTAAAACCCACAGGGACTCTTTCTAGCCACAGTAGTGATGGAAAAGTTGTTTTAAGGGGATTAACACCTGGACTGTGGCATGCCGGAGGGGGATCCATGGCAAAACTCCCATGGAAAATTACATAGTTGACGCAGAGTTGGGTTTTAATCCATAAAGGGCATAAATCACGCAACAATCCTAGATTTTTTTGAACAACATGGTTTAAAACATCCAGTGTGTGTATACGATCAGGTATGATGTTGTATCAATCAGGTAGTGTAAGGGTTACGCCCGCTTCACAGATATTAACAGACCAAACTCCCCTTTTAATGCACCGCAAACAGTCCATTTGCCCAACCGCAAACTCTCCATTTGCATAAGGTTGTATACTAAGCTAGCCATGTTCCGTTGATGTCATTGAAGGTTTCTTCCTCCACCCAGCCACTTATAACACCAAGGGTCCCCGAAAGGTGAATTAAATTGATTTTTCGAACGGGGAGATGGTTAAAAAAAACGCTGGCTCCCTCCCCTTTGTTTGAATCCACGGTCACTGCGTCTGCGCCGTGCAATTTACTGTCACACCCGATATGAGTGTTATTTTCTGTACTACTATTCTCATCAGTTTAATCCCTGTTACGTCCCCTATCAGGATGTGTATTAAATGGATTTTAGACAACCGCAAACAGTTGTCAAACTCCTTGCAGAAATGTGATTTATCTGTGTGCGTCCTTCTTGTTACTGCCAATTTGGGACACTGCGCATGCGCCGCGCAATGTGCTCTGCCACACGGTAAGAGTGGTGTGTTAACTAGTACTATTCTTATAGTTCTTTTATAGTTTAATCCCTGTTACATCCCCTATCTGGCGACTTGTGTTGAATTGATTTACTCCCAACTTGGGGCACTGCACGTGCATGGAGCAATGTGCTGTGACACCCTATATGAGTGATGTCTTAACTAGCACTATTCCTATCAGTTTAATCACTGTTACGTCCCATATCAGGGATTGCCTTTTGTGAAAAAAAATTTAGGCCGGGCCTTCACAGTGACAGACCAAACTCTGATACACCAAACTGAATTGATTTTAGGAACCGGGAGATGGAAAAAGCAGCTTGGTCGGTTCTCTTACTCCCAAGTTGGGGCACTGCGCGTGCACGGAGCAATGTGCTATGACACCCTATATGAGTGGTGTCTTAACTAGTACTATTCCTATCAGTTTAATCCCTGTTACGTCCCCTATCAGGGGACGTGTTTTCGAATTGATTAAAGGGAACCTGTCATCAGTTTTATGGTGTCCTAACTAAGGGCAACATAAATAAGTGACTGATTCGCTTAGCAAAATGCTGGGTCACTTTCTTTAATTGACCCAGTCAATCTGCCAACATCTTGTATTGAAAAGCTCCAGCTGATAATGATGAGTCATGAATATTCATGAGCTCTCGACTCTCCCCGCCCACCTGCTGCTGAGTGACAGTTTGTTGCCATAGGAATCAGCAGCAGGTGGGCAGGGGAGTGGCTATTTCTCTGAATTAAATATACGCTGGACTCGATGACCTCACGCCGGACTCGAAACAGCTCATTAGCATGCGGCATCTTTGTGTGTATATTATGAAGTAACCATCTGTCACACCAGTAAGTGGAATACATCTAAGGTACATTTTAGTAGTTAATGATTGTATATAATTAGTTAGATAATAATCAAATATCCACATGACAGGTTCCCTTTAACCATTGTCGAATTAACGAACCATTAGGAAATCCTGAAATAATTTAGTTCTGAAAAAGCTATGGGTCGAATTAGAACACGCTCTAGCCCCTGGTCTAATTCCGGGCGTTTTCTGGTTCCCGACAAGTACCCTGAGCCAAATGTCTATCCAAGGGCTATCACCATTCCTATCCTCTCTAGTAGATATATGGACCAGGTTCGCCTCCACGGCCCGATTGGCCACGATCCCTGGCCCTCTCACAAACATATCTGGTCATCCGTTGATGCCAGCCACACAATCAGCCCTACCAGCTCTCGGGTTACACTCCAGGCCTCAGATCAGGGTCAAAGACATATACTCAGTCAGAGGGATTAAGGATCTTAAAGACCTAGGGCATCTTATCCCTGACTCACCAGGGCGATAGTTCTACTACTTACAATTACGCAGTTTCACTGGATCTCTGGCACCCGGTACGCAACTTCAATCCTCCTTATCTGACTTTGAGAAACTGTGCCTGGCTACTTCTGCTCCTGGGCATTCCATTTCTCTTATTTATGCCATTCTGAACTCGGGAGAGATCGGGGACGACACAGAGGAATTCCCTGCCCCGGCTAAGAAAATTATCCAATCATGGGAATCTGAGTTAGGATACCCCCTAACGCCTGATCAGTGGAAGAGATCTCTTTTATTCACACATAAGTCCTCGATTTCCTGTAAGATTCAGGAACTCAATTACAAGATCTGGTCTAGGTGGTATAGGACCCCGGTTAAGCTTAACCAGTTCTATCCTTCAGTGCCGGACACATGCTGGAGGTGTTCGGAATCTAGAGGCACTATGTTGCACATTTGGTGGGAATGCACAGGGGTAGCAACGCTATGGCGTGACATTTTTGCGCTATTTGAACCCGTATTCCTATGTCTCCCCAGTTAGCTCTTCTTTCAGTTTACCCAGGCAGAATCAAGGTGGTCAGGAAGGGCATCCTCAGATTTTTTGTCATAGCAATGCGCCAAATAATCCCTCGAGTCTGGCGCTCAACAGAAAGTCTCCTCAGAGTCACTTGGGTTGGAGCTTTGGATTCTCTGGCGCGCTTGGAAGAGTTAGGTGCCGAAGATAGGGGTTCTGGAGTTGCCCACTCTAAACAATGGGAGGCTTGGTACCAGTTCCGTGCATCGCCAGGTTTCTCGGGTTGGTTGACCTCAGGATCTATTACTTAACTTACTATGCTAGTCTGACTGCAACAAAATCTGGTCTGGACATCTGGGACAGTCCCCCCCCCCCCTCTCCCCTTGATCCTTTGTCCTGTCTTCCCCCTCTCTCCCTTTCATCTTGTATTGATGATTGTTGATTTTTTTCTCTGTACGCTGATATGATATGTACTTCAGTAACTATATTATATTGCATAGGTCTATGTTTACATGGTTTTCAATTAAAACAAATTGAATCATAATTTAGTTCTGAGCTCTGTACTTGCTCTGTATTGGAATTGATAGGGATTTTTTTTAATTGACTGCATTATTTCTAAAAAACTATTAAGAGACTATGATTTTTTTTATTATTTGTGACTCACACCCTGTAACGGTATAAATGGAGGCCTAGCCAGTGGGCACAGTACAGTCTGTGTGGGCCTGACACACACTGGCTTGCAACTGGGATTATATCACAGAAAAATATTAAATATAATTTTTTTTATTTGCAAGGTATTTGAGTGAGTGACACCCTGTAACGGTATGAGTGGAGGCCTAGCCACTGGCCAGTGGCCACAATACAGTCTGTGTGGGCCTGAGACACACGGGCTTGCAACTGTGATCATATCACTGAAAAATATTAAATATATTTTTTTTTATCTGCCAGGTATTTGTGACTCACACCCTGTAACGGTATGAGTAGAGGCCTAGCCAGTGGCCACAGTACAGTCTGTGGGCCAGACACACACTGGCTTGCAACTGGGATTATATCACAGAAAAATATTAAATATAATTTTTTTTATCTGCAAGGTATTGTCTGTGACACCCTGTATGAATGGTGTGCATAAAGTACTGTGACTGAGCCTGCAGCCTCTCACACACGGGCAGCCAGGCAACTGCAATAATATATATAAAAGCAGACTGATGTACCAGCCCTGAAAAGGGCTTTTTGGGGTGCTGTCTGGACGCTGTCCTTACAGCAGATGAGTCTGTGGACACAGAACAATGCCCTAGCTAACGCTTTCCCTATTGAATCAGCAGCAGCAGCAGCACTGTCCCTCCTCTTTCTGTGAATGCAGCTTCCAAATGAATCTAAAATGGATGCTGTCCAGGAGGTGGGAGGGTCTGCTGCTGATTGGCTGGAATGTGTCTGCTGACTGTGAGGTACAGGGTCAAAGTTTACTCAATGATGACGTATAGGGGCGGACCGAACATCGCATATGTTCGCCCGCCGCAGCGAACGCGAACAAGCGATGTTCGCCAGGAACTGTTCGTCGGCGAATAGTTCAGGCCATCACTACTTAGCACATCTCAGACCGTGTTCACACACCTTAGGTAGTCAGTTGCATATCATTGTGGTGCACCTTTTGCAGTGATTTATGTGGTTTAATACTCCAAGCATCATTTTTACTTCTTGTGCAACCCAATAACTTTTTGCTATTGTTTTTACATGTCACATAGGGGTTGTTTATAAATATGTTTTTAGAAACATGTTTTATACTTTTTTTGTTTTATTTGGGGGAAAAAGTTGTTTTATTTCAAACTCCAGCTGCTTATTCTTTAAATATGCAAATTGACACCAAAATAAATGGTTAAAATTGGTTCCCTGTTTTGGTCATTTGAATATTATTTTTTTTTGTTTAATGTGAAAAGACCGACTATGCTGACGGTTTCAGCAGGTGTGGACTGTTTTTCTATTTTATCTTCACTTGTATTTTATGATATATTTTGATACTTTTAAAATACATTTTGGGACATTTACACTTTTCATTTTTATTTAGCAATTTTCTTTATAACTGGGGCATCCAAATGTGGCAATTCATGCTTGTGCGGCATAACGGCCCTAGCTGGCAAGGTAGAAACCACTATGTGCACAAAACAAGCAATCACCGACAGAATATATTAAGGGGCAGCGTCCAAAACCATCCATAAGAACAGTAAAGAATCACTACCACCCTCCCCATCCAAGCTATTGTCATTACTTCTAGAAGTACAGATGTGGCAGGGTTACCACACAAACTCTTAACTCAAAATGGTCGCAAATGCAACATATCCAATGAATATATTTTATATCATGTCATCTTCAATTATAAAACTAAACAATCCAGAGCTGGTGGGACATATAATAAAAAAAATAACCAAGCATTCACCCACTGGTAAATTCATGTGAGATGAGTGAACCATATGACTTCTACAAATACTGGGGTGGCGGAGACCACACTTGTTGGATATATCTACAGGTACATTTTGGTCAGGGTGTGCAGATTAAGAAGATATTTCTCTAGGAAGACGAGTAATGGCTTCTATGTAATTAGGCAATCCTAGCCTGGGTCACCTTTTGGGAGAACTTGCACATTACCAATGATATGTGCCCAGAGCTGACAGTTTTTTTAAATGTTACAAATACTTATAGGAGTAGAACAGACCGGGTATCAAGTCTGCTATGGCAGGTAACAGACGTGCGGCGCAGAGGGGAAGAAAGGAGGGTGCCCTTTCACAAGGGAGAGGGAGGACTGGTGACCCCTAACTCACCTAGCACTGGCACCTGACGTCCCTAGACAGGTTGCTCACTCTTACGCCGCTCACATGCCTCGTCATTGGCTTACCCTTAGGTAGTGAATAGGACGGTGGGAGCACTATTCCTCTCCACTGGCACCTAGTGTAACAACAGGGAGTGGACAAACAACACAAACACCACATACAATCCCCAAAGGGAGACAAACAGTAGACAAACTGGAAAGAACTGGAGATCTGACAGCACCGTTTCAAACTGCTCCAGCAGCTCCACAGCAACTCCAACACCACCAGAGGTCAGAATAGATAACCTGGAAGGAAGGACTATATTTGGCAACAAGGGAAGTAGGAAGAGAGAATATATAGTAGCTGGGAGTGGCAGACAAAGGACAGCTGAAAGGAAAACTACCACTACCTAGATAAGACAAAAAAGGATCATAAAACAAAACAGGAAAACCTGGACTAGAATCCATTCCCACAACTAGGTCATGGAGTGATCCCTAGAAACCGAATGAGTAGCCACCCACTGCGACCTTCTGACCCCAGGGTCAGTGATAGGTAGTGAAACCAGGGCTGGAATAGGCAGATTGTTATCCTGTTATATCAGGCCCTGGTTTTGTGCTGCAGGTATTGCACGACTTGATGTTACATTATTGAATTTTTGATCCATGATTTGTGTGTGTTCTTTTGTTTTAACCTATCATGCCTTTTAGCATGTGTTGTCAATTTCATTTAAAGGAGGAGCTTGTAGTTAGTGTGTCCACCTGCTCCTAGGTGGAGGCGTTATATATCCAACCTCCTCCTCAGTATGTGTATGTCATGAGGAAGGATAGCTATTGTCCCTGATCCAAAACATGTAGACTGGATTGTAACTGGCTTTTATCTGCACTGAAAAATAAAGGTAACATTTTAATCGAGCTGGACCCTTTTCTCTTTTTACTGTGCTGCAGGTATGGTTGAAAGATACACTACTCCCATAGATTTATGATGTGTCATGCAGACAGGCTTACTCTTATCAGTGGTGGCCCCTCTCTCTATTACTACCCCTGTGCTGTCCCATGCTCAGTTAGAGGTAGGTGGAGTGTCCTTAAAAATCATTTTAGGGATTTAGGTCACAAACTTAGGGAAAGGACCTCAAACACAGTGTTTTCCAAAATACTACCTTTACCACGAGCCACACAAGAAAGGCAGCGCGAGATTAGGGAGATTAACAACTGGCTCAAGAACTGGTGTAAAAAGGAGGGGTTTGGGTTCCTGGGTCGACTTCTCTGTCGGCTACAGGCTCTATCGTAGGGATGGGCTACACCTCAATGGGGAAGGGGCAGCTGTTTTGGGGGAGAAGATGGCTAGAAAGTTGGAGAAGTGTTTAAACGAGGGACTGAGGGGGGGGTAATTACATTATAGGAGGGGGAGATAGTACAGATAGAGACCTGGGGCAAGGTAATGGGACTGGGGGAGGAATGGAAGGAGGGAGGAAGTAGAACAGTTTAGAAGGAAAGGTGTAGGGTAAAAAATATACATAAGCCTCTTAATTGTATTTATACTAATGCCAGAAGCCTGGCTAATAAACCGGGGAACTCAAATTAGTGATGTGTGAGGAGAACTATGACATAGTAGGAATAACTGAGACATGGCTGGGTGAAAGCTATGACTGGGCAGTTACCATACAGGGATACAGTCTGTTTAGAAAGGATCACCAAAACCGGAGAGGGGGAGGGGTCTGCCTTTATGTAAAGTCCTGTCTAAAGCCCACACTCAGGGAAGATATAAGTGAGGGACATGAACATGTTGAGTCACTGTGGGTAGAAATACATGGAGAGAAAAAAAAACTATGATAAAATACTAATAGGAGTTTATTATAAGCCACCTAATATACCAGAGTCCACAGAAAATCTACTACTAAACGAAATAGACGAGACGGCAAATCATGAGGTCGTTATTATGGGGGACGTCAACTACCCAGATATAGACTCAGAAACTGAAACCTGTACATCTCATAAAGGAAACAGGTTCTTGGCAATAACCAAAGGCAATTACCTTTCCCAACTGGCTGAGGACCCGACTAAAAGGATGGCCACACTGGACTTAGTATTAGCCAATAGACCTGACAGAATAACAGATGTGCAGGTTGGAGGACACCTGGGAAATAGTGACCAAAAAGTAATAACCTTGTAATTGTCATTCAAAAGAGTGTTTCTTCAGGGAGAACAAAAAATACCAAACTGCAAAAAAGCTAAATTTAGCCAACTAAGAGAGGCCATAGACCTAACTAACTAGAACAAAAGTCCTCAACAATAAAAATACAGCCACAAAATGGGATATTTTTAAAAGCATCCTAAAATCTAATTGTGGGAGGTACATACCTTATGGGAATAAAAGGTTAAGTAACAAGAAAAAAAACAATGTGGATAAATAGAAATGTAAAGAAAGCAATAAATGACAAAAAGAAAGCATTTAAATAACTAAAACAGGAGGGTGGCGAGGAAGCATTAAAAAACTACAAGGAAAACGATTGAATATGTAAAAGACAAATAAAAGCAGACAAACTAGAGACCGAGAGATTAATTGCCACAGAGAGTAAAACTAACCCTAAAATTTGTTTTCAAATATATAAATGGTAAAAAGTATAAATCTGAAGGTGTTGGCCCTTTACAGAGTAATGAGGTGGGAGTTGCAGAGAGCGATGAGGAAAAAGCAAAGCTATTAAATATTTTCTTCTCCATGTATTCAGAAGATAATAAACTGTCAGATGAAATGCAGAATGTAAAAAGTAAATTCCCCATTAAAAGTGCTCTGTCTGACGCACAAAGAAGTACAGTGGCATCTTAACAAGATTATAATGGACAAAATTGCTGGGACCAGATGGCATACATTAAGTAATGTCATAGCCAGACCCTTATTTCTGATATTTAAGGACTCTATACTGACAGGGGGTGTTCCACAGAATTGGCACAGAGCAAATGTGGTGCCAATATCAAGAAGGGTCCAAAAACAGAGCCCAGAAACTATAGGCCGGTAAGTTTAACATCTGTCGTGGGTAAACTGTTAGAAAACCTTCAAAGAGATGCTGTCTTGGAGTACCTCAACGCAAATAAGAAAAAATGCCATATCAGCATGGCTTCATGAGCGATCGGTCATGTTAAACTAATTTAATCAGTTTCTTTGAGGAGGTAAGTTCTAGACTTGACAGCAGCGAATCAATGGATGTCGTGTATCTGGACTTCTCCAAAGCATTTTACACTGTACCACATAAAAGGTTAGTATATAAAATGAGAATGCTTGGACTGGGAGAAAATGTCTGTTTGTGGGTAAGTAACTGGCTGAGTGATAGAAAAGAAAGGGTGGTTATTAATGGTACACACTCAGATTGGGTCACTGTCACTAGTGGGGTACCTCAGGGGTCATTATTGGGCCCTATTGTGTTCAATGTATTTATTAATGAAGGCTTGCACAGTAAAATATACATTTTTGCAGATGACACTAAACTGTGTAAAGTAAAGTAATTAAGGCTACTTTCACACTGGTGTTTTGGATTCCGTTTGTGAGATCCGTTCAAGGATCTCACAAGCGGTCCAAAACGGATCAGTTCTGAATTGATTAGGATCTGCTCAGAATGCATCAGTTTGGCTCTGTTCCGCCTCCATTTTGCTTTGGAGGTGGACACCAAAACGCTGTTTGCAGCGTTTTGGTGTCCGTCTGACGAAACTGAGCCAAACGGATCCGTCCTGACACACAATGTAAGTCAATGGGGACAGATCAGTTTTTACTGACACAATAGAAAACAGATCCGTCCCCCATTGACTTTCAATAGTGTTCAAGACGGATCCGTTTTGGTTATTCTAAAGATAATACAAACGGATCCGTTCTGAACGGATGAATGCGGTTGTATTATCTGAATGGATGCGTTTGTGCAGATCCATGACGGATCCGCACTAAACGCGAGTGTGAAAGTAGCCTAACACGGAAAAGGACAATATACTGCTACAGAGGGATCTGGATAGATTGGAGGCTTGGGCAGAGAAGTGGCAGATGAGATTTAACACTAACAAATGTAGGGTTACACAGGAATAATGCAAGTCACCCGTACATACTAAATGGTTAAACACTGGGTAACAATGACATGGAAAAGAACCTGGGAATTTTAGTGAACAGCAAAGTAAGCTGTAGAAACCAGTGTCAGGCAGCTGCTGCCAAGGGCAATTAGATAATGGGTTGCATCAAAAGGGGCATAGATGCACATGATGAGAACATAGCCCTGCCACTTTACAAGTCACTAATCAGACCACACAGGGAGTACTGTGTACAGTTCTGGGCGCCTGTGAACAAGGCAGACATAGCAGAGCTGAAAAGGGTTCAGAGGAGGTAAACTAAAGTAATAACTGGAATGGGTGGACTGCAGTACCCTGAAAGATGATCAAAATTAGGGTTATTCAGTTTAGAGAATAGACAACTGAGGGGAGATCTAATAACTATGTAAAAAATATACCAGGGGTCAGTACAGAGATCACTCCCATCATCTATTTATCCCCAGGACTGTGACGAGGGGACATCCCCTGCGTCTGGAGGAAAGAAGGTTTGTACACAAACATAGAAGAGGATTCTTTACGGTAAGAGCAGTGAGACTATGGAACTCTCTGCCTGAGGAGGTGGTGATAGTGAGTTCACTAAAAGAGTTCAGGAGGGGCCTGGATGTTTTTCTGAAGTGTAATAATATTACAGGCTATAGCTACTAGAGAGGGGTCGTTGATCCGGGGAGTTATTCTGATTGCCTGATTGGAGTCAGGAACAACTTCTACCTCAGTTTTTTTTTTGCCTTCCTCTGGATCAACTTGCATGATAACAGGCCGAACTGGATGGACAGATGTCTTTTTTCAGCCTTTTAAACTATGACTGCAAATAACTGGCCATTTACAAGTGTGAATGACGCCACTTTTTCCACATGTCTGGACACCAGCTCTTGTGGGAATCCAGCTCTATTTTTTGGACTTTCACATACAGGCCCCTGTATTTGCAGTTTTACAGGAATGGAGGGTCCCCATACCGATCACAGGCAGGGTGGTACCTTTGGAAAACTAGTATTTTTTTTTTCTTAATTTTCTCTCATCAAACATTTGTCTTTAGAGATATATATATAAAAAAAAAAATTGTTTAACTTTTACCTGGATCTGTCCTTTGATTACAAATATTTATTCAATACAGGAGACCATGTTTGTTTGGGAAGCTCTCACAGCGGTCCCAATCATCACTCCATGCCCTCAGCTACCTCTGGTAACTGAAAGCAAGGCACTGTTTTATCTCCCTGTAAAAAAGAGTATCTGAAGGAATAAAGCCAGTTAGTGACCACCATAAAAACACATAAGGGTGGTCACTAACGGGCTAAGCATGAAGATGGCTTTTCTTATATGTGGTTTTTTTGATGTTTAACAAGAGATGATTTATGGTTGAAACACATATCACATTCTGAACATGAAAATGGCTTCTCTCCTGTGTGAATTCTCTGATGGACACCAAGAATCGATTTATACTCAAAACATTTCCCACATTCTGAACATGAAAATGGCTTCTTCCCTGTGTGATTTCTCTGATGTTTAAATAGAGATGATGTATTGGTAAAACATTTCCCACATTCTGAACATGAAAATGGCTTCTCCCCTGTGTGATTTCTTTGATGTATAACAAGAGCTGATGTCTGCTTAAAACATTTCCCACATTCTGAACATGAAAACGGCTTCACCCCTGTGTGATTTCTTTGATGTATAACAAGAGTTGATGCCTGCTTAAAACATTTCCCACATTCTGAACATGAAAACGGCTTTTCCCCTGTGTGATTTCTCTGATGTATAACAAGGTGTGATTTTTGTTTAAAACATTTCCCACATTCTGAACATGAAAATGGCTTCTCCCCTGTGTGATTTCTCTGATGTGTAACAAGAGCAGACTTCTGATTAAAACATTTCCCACATTGTGAACATGAAAATGGCTTCTCTTCTGTGTGAATTCTCTGATGGGCATCAAGAACCAATTTATACTCAAAACATTTCCCACATTTTGAACATGAAAATGGCTTCTCCCCTGTGTGATTTCTCTGATGTATAACAAGATTTGATGTCTGCTTAAAACATTTCCCACATTCCGAACATGAAAACGGCTTCTCCCCTGTGTGATTTCTCTGATGTATAACAAGGTGTGATTTTTGTTTAAAACTTTTCCCACATTCTGAACATGAATATGGCTTCTCCCCTGTGTGATTTCTCTGATGTGTAACAAGAGCCGACTTCTGATTAAAACATTTCCCACATTGTAAACATGAAAATGGCTTCGCTCCTGTGTGAATTCTCTGATGGGCATCAAGAGAGGATTTACACTCAAAACATTTTCCACAATCTGAACATGAAAATAGCTTCTCTTTTACGTGAGCTGTTTGATGTTTAAGACCTCTTCTGTGACTTTTATTTTGTGTTACAGTCTGTGATGAATCAGAAGATCGGACCTTTTTTAAATAATCAAATGATGCATTGTTGCTGTGATTGGATGAGGGTATATCTTGCATATTGGCATGCTCTTCAAATGTATCTCGTGTGATACCACAATCATCTACTTCAAAATCTGAAGATACCAGATATTTCTCTAAGTTCCGAGTACCGTCATCTGCTAAGAATAAAACACATTTTATTGTTTATGAATGAATAACAACATGAATAACATAAAAATTGCTTTGAAGTTTTATAACTTTTCCAATAAAAAAGAAAATCCACAGAAATTACAAGGCATTGCACAAATTTCAACTATCAATTGACTAAAGAAGTAATTGCAACCAAAAAAGCCACCTTATAAGACAGGAAGCACAGCGACACCTGCTGCAAAGGCTCAAACGGAGAAGATTGGAGAGCGTTGAGCACTAGATTAGGATCCCAAGGATCCGATGGAGGGGGGGCGCAGCATAAAAGTCCGAACCTTCAAAAGCGAAGCTAAATTTTGCTGAAAAAGAATGGACAGAGCTGACACTTGCTCTTTGAGAGAGCTGAGAGCCAGCACCAAGTCCACACCCGACTGCAGGAAAGCCAAAAGTCACGGCAAAGAAAAACGAACGGGAGACAGCGGTCTCTACTCGCACCAACTAAAGTAGGACTTCCAAGTCCGGTGGTAGATTCTGGAAGACGACGGCTTCCTGTCACGAATCATAGCCTGGACTACTGCATCCGAAAAACCCAGAGCCTTCAGTATAAAAGGCATGGCTGATGAAGCCGCAAAATGTAGCGACCCTAAATTTGGGTGGAAGATCGGCCCCTACGACAGCAGGTTCACCCGGAGCGGAAGACGCCAAGGTTCTTCAGCGAGAAGGGCGACTAGGGATGCGTGCCACACTCTGCGCGGCCAATCTGTGGCCACGAGAATGACGGGCAGTCACTTGGACCTGATCTTCCTGAGAAGCCGCAGAATGAGCGGAAGAGGCGGGAACACATAAGGAAATGTGAACCGACTCCACAGGATCACCAGTGCATCGCATGCCAAGGCCCTGGACCGTGCAACAAAGTCCTCGACCTTGTTGTTGAAGGCCATGAGATCCACATCCGGATGACCCCCACCTCTCACAGATGTCCCAAAAGACCTGTGGGTGAAGAGCCCGCTCGCCGGGATCGAGACGCTCCAAGCTGAGAAAGTCCGCAATCCAGTTGTCTACGCCTGGAATGTGAATTGCCGATAGCGCCGGAACATGTTTCTCCGCCCAGCTGAAAATCAGCGCTGTCTCCTCCATGAAACCTGGGCTCCAGGTGCCGCCCTGGTGACTGATGTATGCCACCGCCTTGGAGTTGTTTGACTGCACCCGCACCGGACAACCCCTGAGATGGTCGGCCCAGTGTTGCAGAGAGAGACGAATCGCCCTCAACTCCAGAACATTGATTGGAAGGGAGCGCTCCTCGCATGACCATACCCCCTGGACCGAGAGATTTTCCAACACTCCCCCCCCAACCCCTGAGGCTTGCGTACGTTGTTAACACCTTCCAACGGAGAGGGAGAAACAAATGCCCCAATGTCAAAATTGGAGAGGCCATCCTCCATCTGAGGGCCCGGCGCACTGGGGCAAGGAGACGCATTGGCAGATCCAAGGAGTCTGGGGAGCGATCCCAGCTGGACAGAATGGCTCTCTGAAGCGCTCTGGTATGGAACTGAGCATAGGGAACTGCTTAGAAGGCAAAAACCATGTGCCCCAGAGCCCGCATGCAGCGATGAATGGGAACCGGAGCTGGCCGCAACAATGAGCGAATCTGAAGATGGAGAGCAGATAGCTTTTCCGGAGGCAAGAACACCTTGGCCTGACAAGTACCATGCCCAGATAAGTCAATCGCTGCGATGGATAAAGACAAGAATTCTGTCTGTTCACAATCCACCAGAAGCGCTCCAGGGTGTCTAGAACAATGTTCAAGCTGTCCGCCGTCCCTTGGAACGACGGACCCTTCACCAGGATGTCGTACAAGTAAGGGATCACCACAATCCCCCTGGCATGGAGCAGGGCCATGACTGCCGCCAGAACCTTCGTAAAGACCCTGGGAGCCGTGGCCAGGCTGAACAGGAGGGCTACAAATTGGTAGCGAAATGAACCCTCTGCGAATCAGAGAAACCTCCGATGACTGACGCATATGGGCACGTGAAGATAAGAGTCCTTGATGTCTATCGAGAACAGGTACTCCTCCGGTTCCATGGACGCAATGACCGACCTCAGTGACTCCATCCGGAATCTGTGGACGCAAAGGAAACGGTTGAGCGCCTTGAGGTTTAGAATGGGATGGACCATCCCCTCTTTTTTGGGAACCACCCACAAAGAGATTGGAGCAAAACCCCTGAAAACAGTCTTGCGCAGGAACCGAAACAATCACACCTTGCTGCAGCAGCGTGTGTATTGCCAGAAAAAAAGAATTTGCGGCTGTGGGAGCGGCCGGAGGAGACGACCGAAAAAAAAAAAGGATGGAGGGGAGGATTTGAAATCCAGCTTGTGACCCTCTGCAATGACCTCCCTCAGCCAGCCAAACATGCCGAAACACATGAAGCCGCCCCCCCCCGCCCGAACGGAGGGCGCCGGGAGTCGCCCGTCATGTAGTGGAGCTCTAAGGATTAAAGAACTTGGATCCCTGTTGACGGGAATGCCAGGAAGGCCACGGCTTAAAGGAAGGCTGGCGCTTTCGGCCCGCGGCCGACTTATCGGACGCTCCCTTGTGCCTGGAAAAACTCTGAAAGGGACGAAAAAAAGGCTTTTGCTTTATTGCATTATTAGACCGCCCCCTGTTCTGCAGTAAATGGGTGCTCTTACCACCTGTAGCGTCCGAAGTGATCTCATCCAGACGCTTACCAAAAAGTCTGCTGCTGGTAAATGGGAGCAGACTTTTTAAGTGGCAACCTGTGACGTTGTAGTGAACTCCATGCCCAAGAGAGTTAAGGCAGTGCAGGAAAATAATGGTGGCCACACAAAATATTGACACTTTGTCCATTCTCACTTAGGGGTGTAATTACGTTTGTTGCCAGCGGTTTAGACATTAGTGGCTGTGTGATGAGTTATTTTGAGGGCACACTAAATTCACACCGTTATACAAGCTGTACACTGACTACTTTACATTGTATCAAAGTGTCAGATCTTCAGGGTTGTCCCATGAAAAGATAGAATAAAATATTTACACAAATGTGAGGGGTGGACTGACTTATGTGAGATACTGTAGGTACCAGCAGCGATTATTTGCTTGCCCAAATGCATTCAGCATGGCAGAACATTCCTCAGACAATCATTAGTAACTTCATTGGTAGGATGCCAAGGCGTGTAAGTGAATGTATTTATGCTCGTGGCTCTCATACTCAATACTGAATAAAGCGAGAGGTTTTGCACATTTTGTTTCTGTTTTTTATCATTTGCAGATCATTAAAGGGGTTCTCCAAGATTTTCCTCAGCATAGGTCTTCAATATGAGATCAGCAGAGGTCTGGTCCCTGCACCCACACCAATCAGCTGTCTGAGGAAGCCTCAGTGCTCACCGGAGGTCCAGTTAATACAAAGCCTCCTCACAGCTTACCAAGCACAGCGCCGTCTGTTGAATAGTAGCTGTGCTTGGCATTGCAGCTCAGATCCATTCACTCGAATGGGAATAATCTGTGGCTAGTCCATATGACCAATGAACGTTACATTACATGGCCAGAAAAGAGGCCTAAGAGAGCGCAGTAGACTGTGTCCTCTCCTTACATCTGACCGACAAGGCTGCCGGGAGTTGAATCTGCTGCCGATCTGATATTAATGACCTCTCCTGAGGATGGACTATATATATCATATACATACTGTATATCACCTATAACGCCATCACATTTCCACCCATATTTAATTTGAATTTTAGCTGAATCAGTGAATATAACGCTGAAAAAACTGACAGAAGACAGAACCTAAAAATGTAACATAAAACTGTATCATCCAGTGAAGGAGTAGAATCTGTGAATCTTCTCCGCTTTACTTAGTGGTCACTACTCACCTGGGCGGTTATCTGTAGGAATGTCCTCTGTACTCTGCTCATCACCCCTCACATATGTCTCTGTAGGATTAATATTGTTCAGATCTTCACCCGGATTCACCAGCTGCAAAATAAATATTGTAGAAGTCATCAGACTGTTGGAGAAGTAATGTAGAAGGTTTTATATGACCTGAAAAGATCAGCAATTAGAATGATGACTAGGGTTGAGCGAACACAAACTTTTGGACCCCGGACCCGAACTTTTCAGTAAAAGTTCGGGTTCAGTGAGTTAATGGCGCTTTTTGAAAGGCTGCAGAGCAGCCAATTAACAAGCGTTTAACTTGTGTGCCCTTAGAAGCCATCACAGCCATGCCTACTAATGGCATGCTGTGATTGGCCAGTGCAGCATGTGACCCAGTCTCTATATAAGCTGGAGTCACGTAGCGCCGCCCGTCACTCTGCTGTGCTTAGTGTACGGAGAGGATGATGCTGGTGTGAGGGAAAGAATAGGACAGAATCTTTAATCTGAAGTGCTTGTTAACTCAGCGATCTACCTAGATTTTGTTGTGTGGGTGCAGTGCACAATCTTTTTACCCTGCCCTGAGCCCAGTGACCCAGAAAAATTACTTTTATCCGTCTGTTAGTTAGGTGGGCGGCGGCGGCCATTTTATGCAAGTTCTTTGCACCAGCACAGCATATGTGCATTTGTGACAGTCAAATAGAAGCTTGAAATACAGCAATAATTTTCTGGGTTTAAAAAAGCACCCCTTTTTGGCAATACCTTCCATCTGGGGCCTATGCCTCATTTGTCAGTGTGCAATTTAAGCTAGAAATGCAGCAATTTTCTGGCTTTTAAAAAGACATAAATTACTCTTACTGGTAATTGGATTTTCCTTTAGCCTCCACAACGGCACTTACCTGGAGGTTGGCCCGTCTTCTTAGTGACAGGAAACAATTAGCGAGATCAGCCAATAAAGGGCCCCCTCCCTCTTACCTCTCCAGTTAATAACCTAGGACTCAGAATAGGCATGAAAACAAGGAGTAATTTAATGAGGTATAAACATAAACAACAGAGATAAACTCACTCAAAATAGAAGCACTCAAAACTTCATAGTGTGCTCCAAAAAAAAAAGAAGGTAACTACTCCTATTTCCTCAAAGAGTATAAAACAAAAACATATGTAGAACTATCTACATACTGAACACTTTTTCGGGTGGGAATCCCGTGCCGTTGTGGAGGCTAAAGGAAAATCCAATTACCGGTAAGAGTAATTTATGTCTTTTCCCCACGCCTCCACAACGGCACTTACCTGGAGGAATAACATAGGATACCTAACTAGGGTGGGACTACTGCAGATAAGACTTTGCGGCCAAAGGACAAGCCTCTATTGGTGGAAAGGTCCAGCTTGTAATGCTTAAAGAAAGTACACGGGTTGGACCACGTTGCTGCTCGACAGATCTCTTCCAATGAAGCTGAGGCACCTTCAGCCCAGGATGCTGACAATGCTCTGGTGGAGTGAGCTTTCAGTGAAGGAGGTGGAGCGATCCCCTCAGTTTCGTAGGCTAACGTAATGCATGCCTTTATCCATCTGGAGATGGAGGTTTTGCTGGCTGCTTTGCGTCTGTGAAGTCCCAGATATTGTATTAGCAACTGGTTCGACTTCCTCAAGACTTCCGTTGCACTCAAATACTGAAGTACGCACCTTCTAACATCCAAATTATGAAACAATTTTTCCTTATCTGATGTCGCCTGGGAACAAAAGGAGGGGAGAGCGATTTCCTGTTGACAGTGAAACCTGGATACTACCTTGGGAAGGAACTCTGGAGCATGTTTTAATATAATCCTGTCGTCTAAGACTGTGAGATATGGAGGCAAAATAGAGAAAGCCTGGATTTCTCCTACTCTTCTTGCAGTGGTGATTGCTAATAGGAAAACTGTTTTGAGTGTTAATGTTCTCAAGGAAATTTCCCCGAGGGGTTCAAAGGGTGGATGCATTAGCCTAGATAGGACCAGATTCAAGTCCCAAGGAGGGACAGAAGATCTAAGCCTAGGGCAAATTCTACTTGCCCTTTTAAGGAATCTTTTGACTACACTCAAATCTGAGTGTAGTCAAAAGTTTGATATTTAGAAAAGCACTCAAAGCTGCTACTTGGACTCGAATGGTACCTACGGATAGACCTTTATCAAGCCCTGTCTGAAGGAAGTCTAAGATCAGGGTCACCTCTGGCTCGCTGGAGGGATCCCACTTGTTGTTCCCAAAACGTAGAAAGGTTTCCCAGGTCCTTAAATAGATTTTAGACGTTACAGGTTTCCTACTCTGCAACAGCGTGGAGATTACCGACTCTGAGAACCCTTTCCCTCTTAGGATGCTTCTTTCAGTTTCCAGACCGTCAAGCGAAGCTGGCTGACTCTAGGATGCATTACTGGTCCCTGGAGAAGCAGATCTGGTCGGGGTGGTAGCAACCAGTACTCTTCTCCTGCTAGGTTTTTCAGTGTAGAGAACCACGTTCTCCTGGGCCAGTAGGGTGTGATCAGGAGAACCTGAGCCTTCTCTTCCAGGATCTTGGAAATGACCTTGGGTATTAGAGGAAAGCGTGGGAACGCATAAAGAAGATCCTGAGGCCAGGGTGATGACAGGGCATAAACTGCAAGGGGTCGGTCTAGAGAGGATAGGGAAAAGAAGCCCGCGAATGGTCTGTTTCTCCTTGTCGCAAATAAATCGATTTTTGGAGTGCCCCATCTGGCACAAATCTGGGCAAAGATCTGATGGTTCAGGCTCCATTCCCCCGGCTGTAGTCGATCCCTGCTTAGGAAGTCCGCCAATTGATTTTCTCTCCCTCTTACATGGGCTGCTGATAGAGAGTTTAGGTTTTTCTCGGCCCAATCTAGAATCTTCCCTGCGACTAGGGACAGGGAGCAGCTTCTCGTTCCCCCTTGCTTGTTTAGGTAAGCTACCGTGGTAGAATTGTCCGATAGGATTTTCAAGTTTTTCAGATGGATATAAGGGGAAAATTTTATTATGGCTTCCCAGACTGCACTTAGCTCCCTCATATTCGATGAAGCTTGTTGTAGCTTTGTCTTCCAGGACCCTTGTGTCATTTTCCCATTCATGTGGGCCCCCCAGCCCTGTTGACTGGCATCGGTGGTGATGACTAATAAGTCCGTCTGTCTCCACTCTAACCCTCGGGATAAGTTTGACAGTTTCGTCCACCAGGTTAGGTTCATCTTTAGATATGATGGGATTTTTATCTTCTTGTTCAGAGATAATAGATTTTTGTCCCAATTCTCTAACAGGAAGGCTTGGAGTGACATTGAGTGTTGCTGAGCCCACTTTACACATGAAATTGTTGACGTCATGAGTCCCAATATTGTCATTATTTCCCTGAAGGAGGTTATCTTTGGAAACTCTTGATACTGGAAATTAAATTGCTTTGTTTCTGTTCCGGCAGAAAAGAGATCATATGTCGTGAGTTCAGCAGAACACCCAGAATTTTTTTTCTAGTGAGGGGAGAAGACCTTCTGGTGATTTATTATTCAACCCAGGTCGGCTAGGGTAAAAAGAGTAAAAATAATTGTTTGAAGGTGGCACCGAAGAAGACTTTCTGACGGGGCTGTAATTAAAAAGAATTTTGCTACTTCCGCCATGACTTTTGTAAACAATCTCGGGGCAGAGCTGAGGCCGAATAGGAGAACTTGAAATTGATAATGATGGAGAGATCCTTTTAACCAAACCGCTATTCTCAGAAACTTCTGGTCTTTCTTCTGGATTGGGATGTGATAATAGGCATCCGCCAGGTCTACTGTCACCATATAGCAATTTTTTAGTAGAAGATTGATCACTGACCTCACTGTCTCCATTTAGAATTTTTTGTAAACCACGTATCCGTTTAGGGTCTTTAGATTTATTATTGCCCTGAAGGTACCGTTTGGTTTTCACCAGAAATATGGGAGAGTAGAAACCTTTCTTCTGTTCCCCGACTGGTACCGGAATAATGGCTCTTTTCTCCAGGAGAAGCAATATTTGCTGGTCCATTGCTTCCTGATTTTTTCCCTTGACTCTGGAGTTTTCCATGTAACGGTCTGGAGGGATGCGGATCAATTCCAGACAGTAGCCTTCTTTTATAACCCCCAGTACCCAAGGGGAGGCCTGAACTTTTACCCAAGCTGAATAAAAATGCATTAGCCTTCCCCCTACAGCTCTTCTGGCGTCATTGGGAAGTAGTGGCCCGGGAAGACTTTTCGGGATTAAATAGGAAGCCCTTCCCTCTTCCTTTAGATGACTGCCACGGCGCCCCTGATTCTTTTTTCTTTTGATCAGGTCTACTACTTCTCTGGGGCCGAAAGGAACGTCTCTGATGAAAGAACTTTGATTCCGTGGGAAAGCCTTTTTTCCTAGCCGATGCTTTCTCCAATATATCATCGAGTGCCGTGCCAAACACTCTATCCCCCTCGCAAGGTAGGGCACATAACTTATTCTTTGATGCCGTATCCCCCGACCAGGTTCTCAACCAGATGGCTCTATGAGAGGCATTGGACAATGCAGCTGTTCTGGCTGACAGTTTTACTATGTCTGCAGAAGCATCCGCCATAAGGTTTGCGGCCTGTTTCAACATGGGGATAGAGGCTAGAATATCTTCTCTTGGGGTGCCTGCCTCGATGTGTTCTTCCAACTGACCTAACCATAAGGACCAGGATCTGGCCGTATAAGTCGCCGAAATTCCGGGTCTTAGAATCGCAGTAGAGGACTCCTATGTTCTTTTAAGCAGACTCTCACAGGTTTTTGTCCATTGGATCTTTGAGTAAGCCCAAATCCTCAAAAGGGCAGTGCTGTCTTCTTAGAGATTCTTGCCACTGGTGCGTCCACCCTAGGGGTCTTGTCCCAGGTAGCTGAATCCTCTTCTAAAAAGGGATATTTTCTTTTAAAAATCCTTGATGCCACCTGTCGTTTCTCAGGATCGTTCCATTCGTTAAGGATTAAGGTCTTAATACTGCTGTGGACCGGAAAGACACGTTTTTTCTTGTCCGCCAAGCCTGCGAACAGCTGGTCCTGCACTGATAGTGGTTCCTAGTGACTTCCCCTTCGTCTACGTCCGAATCTTGCTCAATAATGGAAGTACTTGACGTAGAGTGTTTTGGCGGAACAGTAGTAATTTTTGCTTCTACTGCAGCCCCCACTTCCTCTTTAATAATGGTTCTGAGACTCTCAATAAGTGAAGGGGATTCTTTTGAAACCACCTTATCACAGCACTTTTGACATAAGGTCTTCTTGTGGGAACTAGAAAGCGCTTTTTTGCAGATAGAACACTTCTTTTTGATAGACGGTTCCTTTTTTGAGACGTCTCTCCCCTATGAGACACAATTTAAAGTGCCATAGTAAGAATTTGAGGGATATTTAAAAAAAAAAAACGCGACCAAAGAGAAGTGTAGGAGGGAGTCAAGAAAATTACACCTGAGAGTGTCCCTTAAGTAATACTAATAGTAATAGGGAGGAGGCTTACCAGGCTTGAGGGCCTGGGAGCATCTGTGGATTTTTCAGGGGCCTCGGATTCAGATTGCAGGGACATGCTGCCGGAGGACAGAGCTTGATGGCTGCTGGAAACGCCGGCAGCCCGCTATGTAGTTCAACTTCCTGGTTCCGGGTTGCGTCATAGCCCGGCCCCCGTGCGTGCCGCCGTAACTCTGCCCAATCAGCACGGAGGAGTCACATGGGGAGCATCTCTCAGACCAGGAATGCCCCCTGCTGCCCAGAAATCTGCCGGTCCGGAATCCAGGACACGGGAGAAAAAAAGCCCGGGGTCACCAGCGTCCGCCGGATTTACACCGAGAGGAGGGAGGGATGGAACAAGGCAACATCCCGTGAACCCTCCTCCTGCAACAGCCCTTACATAAAGGCCACGCGAGCTGCTGATCCGCGATCCCGACCTTCTGAGGGACAGGAAACAACTGGAGAGGTAAGGGAGGGGGCCCTTTATTGGCTGATCTCGCTAATTGTTTCCTGTCCCTGAGAAGGCGGGAAAACCTCCAGGTAAGTGCCGTTGTGGAGGCGTGGGGAAAAACACCCTTTTTGGGCAAAAGACTAAAATTTTACAGCCCTTGCTGCATCTGTCAGTGTGAAATACAAGCGTTAGATATTCTGTTCTTAAAAAAAACCCACCCATTTTGGGCAATACCCTACATCTAGGGCCTATGCTGCATTTGTTAGTGTGACATACAAGCTAGAAATACTGCAATAATATTCTAGGTTTAAAAAAATAAAAACTATTTTGGCAAAAATACTAAATTTGTGGCCTTGGCTGCATCTGTCAGTGTGAGATACAAGCTTGAAATACTTCAATAATTTTCTGGGTTTAAAAAAAAACACCCATTTTGGGCAAAATACAGAATTTGCAGCCTTTGCTGCATCTGTCAGTGTGAAATACACGTGTTAGATACTGGTGTTCTATTTTGTTATAAAAAAAACAGCCATTTTGGGTAAGATCACAAATTTGCGAAGAATGAGGAGAGCGTCGAATAAGGGATGTGGCCCCAGTCGTGGTGCTGCTGGTGGAGCTCCTGTTGCAGGGAGAGGACGTGGTTGATTTGTGCCAGTTACACGCACAAGTGAAACACCTTCTTCAGGTGCGAGTAGGCGACAGAACCTTCAGCATTATTTGGTCGGGCCTAATGTGGCTCTACGAATGGTGATTCTATCTGTCATTCTATCTGGCAGTACGTCGTGCCCAGCCGCCACTACTTTTCCAGGTAAGCCATCCCTTTCCTGCACAACCAAATGGGGGACAAAATCAGGTGTGCACTGCGCAACGCCATCTGTGGCAAGGTCCACCTAACTACGGATACGTGGACCAGTAAGCACGGTCAGGGACGTTATATCTCCCTAACAGCACACTGGGTAAATGCAGTGGCGGCTGGGCCTAAGGCGGAAAGCAGTTTGGCGTATGTCCTTCCACCACCGAGAATTGAAGGGCGCTTCAGTTTGCCTCCTGTTGCTTCCTCCTCCTACTCCGCCTCCTCATCCGATCAGCGTAACACCATCACCACTAACATCAGCACAGCTAGGGGTAAACGACAGCAGGCAGTTTTAAAACATATCTGTATAATGTGGAGAAAGAATCTGAATCGCACCTCCTCATTCCTATACTAATGACTACTGTACGTATTTTGCAGCATTTTGGGGGACAAACCCCACACCGCGCAGGAGCTGTGGACAGGCCTTGAACAACAGACCAATGAGTGGCTGGTGCCAGTGAGCCTCAAGTCCGGCCTGGTGGTGTGCGATAATGGGCGAAATCTCGTAGCAGCCCTGGGACTAGCCGGTTTGACGCACATCCCTTGCCTGGCGCATGTCCTTAAAAATGACCCAGATACAGTACAGACCAAAAGTTTGGGGACACCTTCTCATTCAAAGAGTTTTCTTTATTTTCATGACTATGAAAATTGTAGATTCACACTGAAGGCATCAAAACTATGAATTAACACAGATGACCTGGCCTCCACAGTCACCGGACCTGAACCCAATCAAGATGGTTTGGGGTGAACTGGACCGCAGAGTGAAGGCAAAAGGGCCAACAAGTGCCAAGCATCTCTGGGAACTCCTTCAAGACTGTTGGAAGACCATTTCAGGTGACTACCTCTTGAAGCTCATCAAGAGAATGCCAAGAGTGTGCAAAGCAGTAATCAAAGCAAAAGGTGGCTACTTTGAAGTACCTAGAATAGGACATATTTTCAGTTGTTTCACACTTTTTTGTTATGTATATAATTCCACATTTTTTGTTATGTATATAATTCCACATGTGTTAATTAGTTGTGATGCCTTCAGTGTGAATCTCCAATTTTCATAGTCATGGGCCTCCATGCGAGACCTGTGTTCCTTGTTGCACTGTTTTGAGTACTCCACCAACATGGCCAGTGTGGATAACGCCATTCTCAGCGTTACTATCCCACTACTATGCCTCCTTGAAAAAACGCTTCTGCCGATGAATGAAGAGGATATGGCACAGGAGGAGGAGGAGGAAGAGGGATCATTTCGTAGGGTTTCCGGCCAGTCATTCCCAAGTGGCTCCAAGGGTGGGTTCCTGCACCCACAAACCCAAAGGTACACAATTGTCCAGCCAGGGCACAGTTCTGGAGGATGACGAGGTGGAGGAGGAGGAACAGTGTTCACAGCAGGGTGGCACCGAAACCAGCTCATGGCCATCACTGGTTCGTGGCTGGGGGGGATACAGAGGACACAGACATACACCTTCCACAGAGGACAGCTTTTCGTTGCCTCTGGGCAGCCTGGCACACATGAGCGATTACATGCTGCAGTGTCTCCGCAACGACCGCCGAGTTGACCACATTCTAACTTGTGCTGATTACTGGGTGGCCACGCAGCTGGATCCCAGTTACAAGGACAACGTCCCGTCCTTAATTCCCTCACTGGAGCGTGATCGTAAGATGCGCGAGTACAAGCGCACGCTGGTAGAGGCGCTGCTGGCGGCATTCCCATCTGACAGCGGGGGCCCAGTGGAAGCACAATGCGAAGGCAGAGGAGGAGGAAGAGGTCGCCAACGCAGCTGGGGCACCACCAGGCAGGGTTAGCATGGCCGAAATGTGGAAAAGCTTTGTTAGCACGCCACAACAAGCACCACCAGCTGGAACGTTTTAGCAGGAGGCAGCATTTCAGCAACATGGTGGAGCAGTATGTGTGCACACGCCTACACGTACTGAATGACGGGTCTGCCCCCTTCAACTTCTGGTTCTCCAAATATATAAGGACAGGAGAGGTGAGAACTGATTATATATCATCACTAGATCATCCTGATTATCACTTTTTTATAGTATGTGGCTTAACTAGAGTTCTAAGGGCCCCAGAAAAAAACTTTGGATAGGGTACCCCCCTCCCCATAATAGGTTTGAATGGGTTGTAGTACCTTGCCACTGATCACTACACACAAACGTGCAGCATCTAAACCCCTATAGCTATAAAGCCCCCTACGGTGTCCTAGTAGTTAAATGTCCCCAGTATTAAAAATATCTCTGACAGTGCCTTCAGTAATAGTAATGCCCCCCCATACTTCCCTCATTCCACAATCCCACCCTCTTTGTCCTCAATAATAATTTAGCAATTTTTCATGAGCCAGGGAGAACTGTGGCCAAGTACTACTACTCCTGGCCGGTACTGATACCACTGCTACCACCCACATTCTAACTCTAGGAGGACGAGGCATGGGTCTTTCGTTTTGTACTCTCCCATTTTCCAGACATGTTATTATGAGGCCTATAAATGAAAAGTCAGGGGTTCTGTACACAGAATACTAAACGGTACTAGCAAAATTGCAAGTGTGTTTTCTGTAATTTAAAGACAAAGGCTCAATTATAGAGCAACTAAACTTTTTTCACTCAGATGCACTGTGTAAGTGCATAGTTATAACTTCTTTTTTAAAACCTCAAGTTGCTACATAGGCTTATTGCCAGCACAGCACCCCAAATAGCATTCTGCTGCTATGCTGAGCAATTGCACACTATTGGAAGGGCCTCATGTACTTCATTCACCGGTTCCGTTCTCTTCCCTGCGTAAATTCTGCACAAAGATCATGTGGTCCAGTCCCTGAACTTGACATCCACTGCCCGTTCCCAAATACATTTCGTCTCCATCGCTAAGGACTGTGTAGACGAATTTTAAGCTAGTGTTGGTGGCTCTACCGTGGAGGGCTCGTCCCCGCTATGGTCACATGATTCCAGTTCCATGCGGTCACATGGTATAGATACAGTTGAAGCAGTCCAGGTATACCATGTGACCGCAGCAGGGACGAGCGCTCCACGGTAGAGGGGATCTTGACAAAAACTGAATGAGAGGATTGATAACCCAGAAAATAGTCCCTGTACAGGGTCACCCTTATTGAGATAAAACATAACTTTTACTATTTATGCTAAAAGGAAATACAAGTGTGATCCATTAACTCTTTCCCGACCAGCATCGTAATAGTACTGCGCTGGCCGGTTCTTTAAAGATGCCGTCCGCTCCTGAGCGGAGCGGGTGCCATAGCCGCAGGTGGCTGCCTATTTCTTATAGCAGACACCCTCGGCTAACGTCCGCAACCGGCAGTAATGCCGATCGCAGATATTAAATCCCTCAGATGCCGAGCTCAATACTGACCACGGCATCTGAGCGCACTGAAAACCGAAAGCGCGCACTTCCGGTGATGCTCCGGCTCCCCCATGCGGCGATCGGAGGAGCCGGAGCTTGTGTGCAGCAGCCCCTGTCTTTGTGAATTAAAGGAGGCTGCTGCATAGCATTTCCTATGGAGCCCTTGCCTGTAATAGGCAATTTTCTCATATACTCCAAAGCTAGTGTATTGGGGTCTATTAGAATAGCAATTTAATGATTGCATGTTATTAGTTCCCTATGAGAACTATAAAAAAGTGCAAATAAAAAGAAAAAAAGAAAATAAATTTTATATAAATAAAAATAAAAGAACAAAAAAATAAAAGAAAAATACACATCATGGGTGTCACGATGTACGAAACCGCCTATAGTATAAAAATATATTCCCCATACAGCAAACAGCAAAAAACTTAAAGCGTCAAAATGGCTGATTCGCCGTTTTTGGTCGCTTCATTTTCTCCAAATTTTTTTTAATAAAAAGTGATCAAAAAGTCATACACAACCCAGAATGTTATCAATGAAAAGTTCAGATCGCCTTTCAAAAAATTAGCCCCCACCCAGTTGTACACAATTACAAAAAAGTTATAGGGGTCAAAATATGGCGACAAAATAAATATAAGGCTGGTTTCACACGGGAGTTGCGGATTGGGGCCGAATGCGTTCAGTGAAACTCGCACTATTTTACAAGCAAGTTCAGTCAGTTTTGTCTGCGGTTGAGTTTAGTTGTTCAGTTTTTTCCGTGTGAGTGCAATGCGTTTTGATGCGTTTTTCACGCGCGTGATAAAAAACTGAATGTTTACAAACATCTCTTAGCAACCATCATTGAAAAACGCATCGCACCCGCAGCCCCATTCACTTCTATGGGGCCAGGGCTGCGTGAAAAACGCAGAATATAGAACATGCTGCGATTTTCACGTAACGCAGAAAATCAAAACAACGCTCATGTACACAGACCCATTGAAATGAATGGGTCAGGATTCAGTGAGGGTGGAATGCGTTCACGTCACGCATTGCACCCGCACGGAAAACTCGCTCGTGTGAAAGGGACCTAACTGATTTTTTCCCAAATTTTTATTATTTTATCAATATCAAAACACAAGAAAAATGATACATATAAAAGGTATTAACGGATTCGTTTGGACCTGTAGAATAAAAGTAACCGGTCAGTTTTATCGTACATTGAACGTCGTAAAAAAAAAAAAAACGATAAAAACTGTGGTGGAATTGCTGTTTCTTTTGCAATTTTACCGCATTTGGATTTTTTTCCCACTCCCCCCTACATCATATGCAATATTAAATGGTGCTGTTGGAAAGTACAACTTTTCCTGCAAAAAACAAGCCCTCATATGGCTATGTAAACAGACAAATAAAAAAAAGTTATGGCTCTGGGAAGGCAGGGAGAGCAAAACGAAAACGCCAAACCAAAAAACCTCCGGGGTAGATAGGGTTCAAACTATGGGGGCCCCGCTGTCACTATTATGTAATGGTGTACAGATCACGTCTATCACCTGATAGGATATTGGAGTGAGGTGTTGGCTCAAAGTGCACATGAAATTCTGGTGGGGGGGGGGGGGGTTGATCCACAAGTATTTTAGGGTGAATCTATAGGTATCTAGATTACCCAATATGTCCCAGGTCTAGTGGTCTCTGTGTGGTCTGGCTGCAGGATACCTACTGGATTCTCTCAAAATAGTGGCGGAGCACTCAATTTAGTGAATACTCGCTTTAGTGAGGAGTCATACATAGTGGAGAGTGTCCACTCCGGAGGTCTCCCCTTACTCCTTTTCTACACCCCTAAGCGGGGGAAGGAGAGAGGGGAAGTAGGTACGTTCAGATCACACATACACACTGCTATCAGAACCTAGGTCTGGAGAGAGATCTCCTCCACTGCAGAGGGCAGTGTTATACGGGGGGATCTGTGGAGGGCAGTGTTATACGGGGGAGATCTGCAGAGGGCAGTGTTATACGGGGGAGATCTGCAGAGGGCAGTGTTATACGGGGGAGATCTGCAGAGGGCAGTGTTATACGGGGGAGATCTGCAGAGGGCAGTGTTATACGGGGGGATCTGTGGAGGGCAGTGTTATACGGGGGGATCTGTGGAGGGCAGTGTTATACGGGGGGATCTGTGGAGGGCAGTGTTATACGGGGGAGATCTGCAGAGGGCAGTGTTATACGGGGGGATCTGTGGAGGGCAGTGTTATACGGGGGAGATCTGCAGAGGGCAGTGTTATACGGGGGAGATCTGCAGAGGGCAGTGTTATACGGGGGAGATCTGTGGAGGGCAGTGTTATACGGGGGGATCTGTGGAGGGCAGTGTTATACGGGGGAGATCTGCAGAGGGCAGTGTTATACGGGGGGATCTGTGGAGGGCAGTGTTATACGGGGGAGATCTGCAGAGGGCAGTGTTATACGGGGGAGATCTGCAGAGGGCAGTGTTATACGGGGGAGATCTGTGGAGGGCAGTGTTATAGGGGGGGGGGGGGGAATCTGTGGATGACTCTGTTATGGGGGGGATCTGACCCCATAACATTGGGCCCTAGTCATAGCAGCCATCACATATAAAGTGTATACAGCAGCCCCCAGCAGTGCTGCTTTGCTAAACTTATCTGTAAGCAGTACTCGCCATTCATTAATGAAATGTGCGGGGCCGGAGAGTGACTGAGTAAGTGACGTGCGCTGCCGGTCTGCCCGCTGTGTGCATGGCGAGTACTGCTTACAGATAAGGGATTACTGCTAGTTCAGCAAAGCAGCACTGCTGGGGGCTGCTGTATACACTTTATATGTGATGGCTGCTCTTACCCCAATGTGCCGGCCATGTAATACTGCTGTATTCGCTTTATAAGGACGCACGGCCATTTTCCCCCCACTTCTGAGGAAGGGGGGGGGGGGGGGGGGTGTCTTATAAAGCGGAAAAAACCATATTTACAGCTTTTCCATTAATCAACTGCCAATATTATATTATACTCTATGCAAGTAAGAAGGACGACTTGTATCTAGATGTGCTAGAATGGAATCCGTGGTATGATCTGTGTTCACCGCATAGGAGATATTTTTAAATATTTTAAATATTTTGTTTATATATTTTATATGTAAAATTGGGCAAGGGGGTGATTTAAATGTAATATTTTGGGGTTTGTTTTTTTTTAACCTTTTTTTTTTTACTTTTTATTTAACCGCCTCTGGACTGCCTAACGCAGGATTGCGGTCCGAAGGCGGCAGGTTTATTCCTCCTTTACGCATCGGCGCGTCCTCTCGCGAGAGGCGAGATTTCCTGTGAACTGCCCAGGAACTGCAGGTAAACGAGCTGATCTACAGCCTCCCAGCGGCGATCGTTCGCTGGCAGGCTGTAGATGCGATTTTTTTAACCCCTAAAAAGGTATATTAGACGCTGTTTTGTTAACAGCGTCTAATATACCTGCTACCTGCTCCTCTGGTGGTCCCTTTTGCTTGGATCGACCACCAAAGGACACAGGCAGCTCTGTAAGTAGCACCAAACACCACACTACACTACACCCCCCCCCCCTGTCACTTATTAACCCCTGATCACCCCATATTAGACCCCCTGATCACCCCCCTGTCATTGATCACCCCCCTGTAAGGATCCATTCAGACGTCCGTATGTGATTTGCAGATCCGCGGATCCGCAAAACACGGACACCGCAGATCCCCAAAACATGGACACCGGCAATGTGCTTTCTGCATTTTGCGGATCCGCACATTGCCAGAACTATATAGAAAATGCCTTTTCTTGTCCGCAATTGCGGACAAGAATAGGACATGTTCTATAGGCTCTACAAAAAACGCAGTGTTCGCCCGATCAGGCCTGATCTTGTGTGCACACTTGCGTTCAGTCCGCCCCACCGCAGTGACAGAATTATTTTTTTTTCTGATCACTGCAAAAACACCGTAAAATCGCTGCGGCGCTATAAAAAAAGACCACTTTTGAGGGGCATGGCGAGTTCATAGAAGATTTATTTTTTTTGTCACAAGTTAGCGGAAATTGATTTATTTATTTTTTTCTTACAAAGTCTCATTTTCCACTAACTTGTGACAAAAAAATTAAATCTCACATGAACTCACCATACCCCTCACGGAATCCAAATGCGTAACATTTTTTTGACATTTATATTCCAGACTTCTTCTCACGCTTTAGGGCCCCTAAAATGCCAGGGCAGTATAAATACCGCACATGTGACCCCATTTCGGAAAGAAGACACCCCAAGGTATTCGCTGAGGGGCATATTGAGTCCATGAAAGATTGAACTTTTTGTCACAATTTAGCGGAAAGGGAGACTTTGTGAGGGGAAAATAAATAAATAAATTTCCTCTAACTTGTGCCAAAAGAACAAAAAACTTCTATGAACTCGCCAGGCCCTTCACGGAATACCTTGGGGTTTCTTCTTTCCAAAATGGGGTCACTT
Source organism: Bufo gargarizans (assembly GCF_014858855.1). Classification (NCBI taxonomy): domain Eukaryota; kingdom Metazoa; phylum Chordata; class Amphibia; order Anura; family Bufonidae; genus Bufo; species Bufo gargarizans. Next base: position 39,829,572 of record NC_058085.1, read on the forward strand.
GTGGGCCATTTATACTGCCCTGGCATTTTAGGGGACTTAAAGCGTGAGAAGAAGTCTGGGATCCAAATGTCTAAAAATGCCCTCCTAAAAGGAATTTGGGCCCCTTTGCACACCTAGGCTGCAAAAAAGTGTCAAACATGTGGTATCACTGTACTCAGGAGAAGTTGGGCAATGTGTTTTGGGGTGTCCTTTTACATATACCCATGCTGGGTGAGAGAAATATCTCTCTATAATGACAACTTTGTATAAAAAAATAAATGGGAAAAGTTGTCTTTTAGAGAGATATTTCTCTCACCCAGCATGGGTATATGTAAAAAGACACCCCAAAACACATTGCCCTACTTCTTCTGAGTACGGCGATACCACATGTGTGACACTTTTTTGCAGCCTAGGTGGGCAAAGGGGCCCAAATTCTAAAGAGCACCTTTAGGATTTCACAGTGCATTTTTAACACATTTGGATTTCAAACTTCTTCTCACGCATTAGGGCCCAGAAAATGCCAGGGCAGTATAACTACCCCACAAGTGACCCCATTTTGGAAAGAAGACCCCCTAAGGTATTTCGTGAGGGGCATAGTGAGTTCATGGAAGTTTTTTTTTTTTGTCACAAGTTAGTGGAATATGAGACTTTGTAAGAAAAAAAAAAAAAAACATAATTTTCCACTAACTTGTGACAAAAAAAAAAAGTTCTATGAACTCACTATGCCCATCAGTGAATACCTTAGGGTGTCATTTGTGGGGTGTTTCTACTGTCTGGGCATTGTAGAACCTCAGGAAACATGACAGGTGCTCAGAAAGTCAGAGCTGCTTGAAAATGCGGAAATTCACATTTTTGTATCATAGTTTGTAAACGCTATAACTTTTACCCAAACCAATAAATATACACTTATTGCATTTTTTTTATCAAAGACATGTAGAACAATAAATTTTGAGAAAAATTTATATAGAAATGTAGTTAAAAAAAATTACAACTGAAAGTGAAAATGTCATTTTTTTGCAAAAATGTAGGTAAATTTCGATTAATAACAAAAAAAAATTAAAATCTCAGCAGCAATGAAATACCACCAAATGAAAGCTCTATTAGTGAGAAGAAAAGGAGGTAAAATTCATTTAGGTGGCAAGTTGTATGACCGAGCAATAAAACAGTGAAAATAGTGTAGTGCAGAATTGAAAAAAGTGGTCTGGTCATTAAGGGGGTTTAAGCTAGGGGGGCTGAGGTGGTTAATAACTATTTCCCCCCTTAGGGGCTAGAACCTGGGACCTTTTATCCCTTGTCCTATTCACCCTGATAGATCTCTATCAGGGTGAATAGGACCTCACCCTGTCCCTGCTGCTCTGTGCTTTGTGCACACAGCAGCAGGGAGCCGACTATAGCAGCCAGGGCTTCAGTAGCGTCCGGGCTGCCATGGTAACCGATCAGAGCCCCAGGCTTACACTGCTGGGGCTCCGATCGGAACTGCCACTGCCACCAATGATTATAATACTTGGGGGGGGGGGTTGGGGGCGCACTGCGCCACCAATGATTCTACTTTATAATTACTGGGGTTGGGGGGGGGTTTAGTGCCATGTTCTTCTCAACAGCACAGGGGAGAAGGAGGCAGTCCCTCCCCCCTGTGCCGCTGCCACCAATGGGCTGATAGCAGGGAGGAGGAGGGGAGGGGCTGTGGCCACTGCACCACCAATGAATATGGTTTATGCTTAATACAAACGCAGGCTGCGCTACGGGTGCCGGCCATATCCCATACCCGACACCCAGCCTCTATGACTGTGCGCTGCAATCCGCCGCTATTAACCCCTCAGGTGCGGCACTGCATTTGTATTAAGCATAAACTATATTCATTGGTGGTGCAGTGGCCACAGCCCCTCCCCTCCTCCTCCCTGCTATCAGCTCATTGGTGGCAGCGGCACAGGGGGGAGGGACTGCCTCCTTCTCCCCTGTGCTGTTGAGAAGAACATGGCACGCCCTGACAGCCACGCGTCCCATGTCAGTTCCTCGTGTGTGAGAGGCTTGTCACCATTTAACAATTCTAAGTCGCATTGGCGACCATTTTGGTCGCCATCTGGAGCCCTGCCTAGACTACAAAACCCTTGAAGATAATGATGCATTTATCACCTGATGTTCATGTTCAAGCTGACAATCCGAGCACAACTATGATTGACCATTTGTATTATTCAATGGTCCCAGCCGAGGAAATCTCAGAAACCTGTTGTGCCACTCTTGTGCAGCCACAAAAGGTCTGCAGCAGTTCACAGAGGAGGCCATCTTAAAAGTCTTCATAGGCAGAAAACTGTGAGAAGAACCAGACAACATGTAATGTCTATGGTCAGCTGTAATCCTGCCATCTCCACCTTTCTCATTATACAAGGATAAAACATATAATACTGGTGGATAAAACAAGACTGAAGACAAGATCTTCACAGTCTTCTACAGATCATAGGGGACATTTCATGAGACCTTATCTCCATCTACCTGATCATCCTGTTTGACATTGACATTGTCAAACAGGACATTGTGATGCTCTTCTGAACCATCCTGTAGAAGAAGAGGACTGGGACATCTCTCCGGTGTTCTTCTCTCTTCCTTTACTGTAGGAAACACATCCAGTGACTGAATTCATTTCTTACATACAGATAATGAGAGGACGTGTGTATTTAGTCATGTCTATTACCTGGTGATGTGAGAGGCCGGTGATCCTCCATCATGATGTCCTTGTACAGATCTTTGTGTTCTTCTAAATACTCCCACTCCTCCATGGAGAAATAGATAGTAACATCCTGACACCTCATAGGAACCTGACAACACAATGATACACTCATTACCCAGATCCCTTTATAGCGTTCCTGTACAATGTCCCAGCATTCCCAGCAGTGTCACCTCCCCAGTCAGCAGCTCAATCATCTTGTTGGTGAGTTCTAGGATCTTCTCTCTATTGATTTCCTCCTGTTTTAGGAGGTGAGGTGGAGGCCCCGTGATTGGGCTCAGGGTTCTTCCCTGTCCTTCAGACACAGGGTCCTGACAGCGCTCACTAGAGGTCTTCTTCACTACTGTGTAGGCCTGGTTATGAAGAGAAACAGTAATAATTATTACTTCATACATTTCCAGAGTCCCTCACCTCTCCAGTCATGTCCATCTTTTAGTAACATAGATAAGATGATGTAATGTGACATCATCAGAATCTCTCACCTCTCCAGTAAGCCGGAAGAGGATCTCTAGGGTGAGATTTATTATACTCTCCACCATCTTGTCCCTGTCCCTATCCATCCTTGACGGGTCAATCAGGAGATTGATGTCATATAGAAGATCTCCACTGAGCGGATCCTATATTGTAGGAACCTAAATGGAATAAAGATGAGACGATGGAAAATCCTTTAAAATCCCATATAAAATACAATTCCTGGAGATAATAAGAGGAGACATCGGAGGAGATAATAAAGTGTAGATTTTGTGTTCTTTCTTTTTATAGGGATCGAAACATGTGTGAGGTCAAGGCAGTTTTATGGTATGTCACACCTTCACATGACCCTACAGCCAAAAGAAGACGTCATCAGTGATGCCACAGCACATGACCACCATAGACCATCCTAGGCCTTAATGGTCAGGTCACATACATACGGCCATCAGAGCTCCAACCAATGTTGTCACTGCAGTGATGTAAACAGACTGAAGGAGACCACAGGAGCCTCAGTGCTGGAGCAGTGGTGGATTCTACAAGTCCTGTGTTATCCAGGTAATTGTAAAATGCTGCGGAATATATGTTAGCGATACATAAAGATTATTATTACTATATAGACAGACATTGGGTTGGCAGATTTGGTTTTTGGCAGCTCCTCACGACCACATAGATGTTATAAGTTTAAAAGATTTATTTTTAACAAGCGACATGACGAAATACAGCGGTCATTAAAGGGTTTCTCCGACATGTACTCAGGATAGGTCATCAATAAGAGATCAATGTAGAGGTCCAACTGCCAACACCCCTGAAAAATCAGCAGGTGGCGCTTTTACCGATACATGTATATGTGGTTACACAACATTTTTAATTACATGCTAATATGAAAGCATTCAGATCCAGGTGCTGGTTTGAAAAATTATACAATGTTTCCAAAAAAAATTGTATAATTTCTGTGCTTCTTTTTTGGGCCTCCCTAATGTATTTTGCAGACATATGATTCCCTGTTTTAGCTGCACAGCTAGATGCATTTCATTCAGAAGCAGGGATTGTATCACTTCTGTGAAATCTACCATCACTGTATTGCTGTGATGTCCATATCCTTACTTCACACTATGTTTGTTTTTAGCTTCGGACCTCACAAAAAAGAAAATGAGGAGTAAATCATACTTAAAAAAAAGGCAGGGGCAGGGGTGTTGGTAGGTTAAAACATTCGGGGCCTGGGCCCCAGATGTTTTGCCTCAGGTTCCGAATGTACTGCCTGCCAGATAGATACAACTGTATTGCTGTCCTCAGGACAGCAATACAATTGAATCTAATGTATTGGAAGAGCTGAAGGACCTGTTGATGACACAGTCCAAGTGATCAGTGATGAAGACAGTGGTTGAGTAGCTGCAATGATGTCACCATTATGTGACCAGTGCAAGAGAGGAAGGCGCTCTGCAGTGAAGGGCAGTCCTGGGGAAGAAGCTGTGTCAAGGTCTGCTACATGAGGAGATGTAAGTGAAGGGAAGGATTTGGTGTGAGAGCCAGAGGAATGTTGGGGGTTGTGGTTATTTAACTGAGACTGTATGTTAGGGCTGAACAGAGGGATGTTATTTACGTGAGAATTTATGTTGGAAAGGGGTAGAGTGATGCTATTTACATGGGACTGAATGTTGAGGGGGTTATGTTCTTTACATGAGATTGCATGTTGGAGGTGGCTGGGGAGGGAGTGATGTTATTTACATGGGACTGTATATTGAAGGGGCTGAGGAATTATAATTTTTGAGGAAACTAAAAAGGGAGTAATATAACTACTGGAGGCACTGTAGGGGGCATTATAACAGTAGGGGCAGTATAAATACTGTGGGTAGTTCAGGGAGAGTATGATAACAGTAGGGGGCAGAATAAATACTGGGGGGACTTCAGAGAGCATTATAACAGTAGGGAGCAGAATAAATACTGGGGGCACTTCAGGGAGAGCATTATAAGAGTAGGGGCAGAATAAATACTGGGAGCACTTCAGGGAAAGCATTATAACAGTAGGGGGCACTATAAATACTGGGGGCACTTCAGGAAGAGCATTATTACAGTAGGGGGCAGAATAAATACTGTGGGTATTTCAGGGAGAGCATGATAACAGTAGGGGGCAGAATAAATACTGGGGGCACTTCAGGGAGAGCATTATAACAGTTGGGGGCAGCATAAATACTAGGCTCACAGTGTATCCACAGTCCCTCGTGCACGGAACGAAGTCCTCCAAACATCAATGGTAGCACTTGAATATAGTTTTGTTGCTTTGTCTTATTTTCAGTAACAAATATACAGGTGTGGACACATCCTTAGACTCTCGCACACTTGATGCGTTTCAAGCTGTAGCGTTCTTAGTCGTAACCGTATGGACTGTCGAACCTTCGGGCTTAAGTAGATCTCCTCCACCAACAACTCAATACTCATGTGCTACACCTGTAATCTACATTCAACAATGTTGTGACACTAAGCGTAAAAGTACATTTCAGGACTATAGTTAAGTCTAATCGTAAAGTATATCGTAGATTAATGTCACGGTATCACATACTTTTACCTGGAAACAACCACATTGTGTGAATGAGATAAAAATGAAGAAAAACCTAAATTAGCAAAGTATCTTCATATAACAGTGAGACATAATAATGGCAATTAATCGCTGGTAGCACAGATCATGATTTATAGTAATGTCAGTAAAAAAAATATACAATTGTTCTTTTCTCAAGTTCAGACCGGAGGGATATCTCGTGTTCAGTCTGAATATCCAATATGCTTCCCTCTGCAGAATCATCTTCTTTATATTACTACCTCTGGGGGAGACCACTACTTTCTCCATCGCAAAGGTACAAAAACTAGTCAGACTGCGAATATGTTCTATTATAAAGTGTTTGGCTGCACTCGATAAGCCTACCGCTGATGGATTGGTGATATAACTGACCGGTGCCGCGAGCCGGTCTGAAAACAAGTGCGGTCAGCGGGAGCAGGCAGTTCGGGCTGTTCTCGGAACTGCCTGCTCCCGGTGACCGCATTTGTTTTCAGACCGGTTCACGGCACAGGTAAGGGCTCACCTGTGCCCCGCTGGACTTGTGAAAAAAGATGGCAGCCCGCATGTGTTTGCGGGCGAACAATGCGAACTGGCCATCACTGTTGACGACTGTATGTGAGGACCAGTGTAGGTTGTTCGGAATCAACGGTTTTTATTTTTATTTTAAACAATAGTTCTGCTCTAGACTTATTTTCTACTATATTCAAAGCTCTAGATAACATCCAATCTGGATATCCTCTTTTTGTCAAACGTATCTAAACTGACTGGCATTCACTAGAATAAGCAGTGTCTGTACTACAATTTCTAAGGCTCGAACAAATTCCCCCACCTGAATGGCCTTCAGGGTGTGGACAGGATGGTGACTATTGGCCTTCAACCCCTTAACGACCAGCGCCATAAATGTACGGTGCAACCTGCAGATCCCTGCGATGCGATTGGCCAATCACATTGCAGCGCAGGAAGCTATCATTGGCATCAGGGCGGGAGAGGGTCAGAGGGAGGTGGCAGGTGCTGAACTGGTCAGCACCGGTCACCTCCGAGGTGAGGCAGGGGGACACCAGTGTTTTTGGGTCCCCTGCCAGCGCTGCCATTGTCTGGAACAACGCTCCAGCTAATGGCAGTGCTATTGCTGCACAGGAAGAAGCAGCCATTCTAGCTGGGGACTGCATGAAGAGAGGTTCTGTGCCTTTCTGTTCTGCTTGTGGCTTGTGGTACACACCACAGCGATTTAACCCCTTTCCTGCTGAAAAGAAGAAAGAAGAACATCTGGAATAGCTGCACAGATTTTTTTTTTTTAATTGCTACTGTTCCAGATCCATAAACCACCCTCCGTCCCTGTCCTTTCCCCCGTTCCTGTCCTTTGTGTGAAAAAAGACCTGCAGTTAGTAGTAGTTAGTTAGAGATATATATACAGTTAGGGTCAGTTTAGGTTTTTGCACAAACGCACCATCTGCGTGTGTGCATGCAACCACTGAGCACCGATCTCAGAATGGCCTGGATAAGCAAAAGGGTTTTAAAGTTATCACTAGAGATGTCCCGAACTATTCGCCGGCGAACAGTTCCTGGCGAACATAGCTTGTTCGCGTTCGCTGCGGCGGGCGTACATATGCGATGTTCGGTCCGCCCCCTATACATCATCATTGAGTAAACTTTGACCCTGTACCTCACAGTCAGCAGACACATTCCAGCCAATCAGCAGCAGACCCTCCCTCCCAGATCCTCCCACCTCCAGGACAGCATCCATTTTAGATTCATTCGGAAGCTGCATTCTCAGTGAGAGGAGGGACAGTGCTGCTGCTGCTGCTGATTCAATAGGGAAAGCGTTAGTTAGGGCATTGTTCTGTGTCCACAGACTCATCTGCTGTAAGGTTAATCCGCACAGGATGCCGGCTGAAATCATTCAGCCGGCATCCTGTCACAATGCTGGGGGGGGGGGGGGGTCATGTGACCCCCCCCGTATCGGCGATCGCAGCAAACCGCAGGTCAATTCAGACCTGGGGTTTGCTGCGATTTTGGCTGAATCTGATCCCCGAGGTCCCTGACCGCGGGGATCAAACTTCAAAATGCCCCAAATAAAGTTTATTTCACTCCCCCTGCACCCCCTGATGGTTTTATGGTGGCGGGTGGTGCAGGGGGGGTGTTGCGGGCGCTGCGGCAGGCGGGATCGCGATCCCCCGCCCCCGCCTCCCGCCGAATAATCGTTGGTGTACAGTGGTATACCAGAGTGTCAGCACATTGCTGACGCTCTGGTATAAACGGCTGACATCTGTGAATGGATGTCAGCCGTTTAACCCTTTCCATACAGCCGTCCGTATGGAACGCTGTATGGAAAGAGTTAACAGTAAGATGCGGCTCCCTCCCTCTCCCATCGGGGGGCTGCTGTGCCTTTGCAGCCCCCCGATGGGCGAGAGCCCCCAGAAAGCCCCCCCGAGAGCCCCAGTCCTTACCCTTCCCCGTCTGCGAAGTTGTGGCCACAACTTCGCAGACTGTGAAGGTTCCCATGGCAAAAGGACGCCCCATGGTGATGAACAGATCTGTGCTAAAGGCATAGATCTGTTCAGACAAAGTGTAAGTAAAATACAGTACAGTACAATATATATTGTACTGTACTGTATTATACAGACATCAGACCCACTGGATCTTCAAGAACCAAGTGGGTCTGGGTCAAAAAAAGAAGTAAAAAAAGTAAAAATCAAAAAACACATTTATCACTGATTAAAAATGAAAAAAAAAAAAATCCCTACACATGTTTGGTATTGCCGCGTCCATAACGACCTGATCTATAAACCGGTCATGTTACTTTCCCCGCACGGTGAACACCATAAAAATAAAAAAAATAAAAACTATGAGAAAATTGAAATTTTGCCCACCTTACTTCCCAAAAAAGGTAATAAAAGTGATCAAAAAAGTCACATGTACGCCAAAATAGTACCAATCAAACAGTCATCTCATCCCGCAAAAAATGAGACTCTACCCAAGATAATCGCCCAAAAACTGAAAAAAAACTATGGCTCTTAGGCTATGGAAACACTAAAACATGTTTTTTTTTGTTTCACAAATGAAATCATTGTGTAAAACTTACATAAATATAAAAAAAAGTATACATATTAGGTATCGCCGTGTCAGTATCGACCGGCTCTATAAAAATATCACATGAGTTAACCCCTCAGATGACCACCGTAAAAAAAAAAAAAAAAAACGGTTTAAAAAAAGCAATTTTTTGTCATCTTACGCCACAAAAAGTGCAATAGCAAGCGATCAAAAAGTCATAAGCACCCCAAAATAGTGCCAATAAAACAGCCATCTCATCCCGCAAAAAATGAGACCCTACTTAAGATAATCGCCCAAAAACTGAAAAAACTATGGCTCTTAGGCTATGGAGACACTAAAACTTTTTTTGTTATAAAAATGAAATCATTGTGTAAAACTTACATAAATAAATAAAAATTGTATACATATTGGGTATCGCCGCATCCGTGACAACCTGCTCTATAAAATTACCACATGATCTAACCTTTCAGATGAATGTTGTAAATAAATAAAAAAACGGTGCCAAAAAAGCTATTTCTTGTTACCTTGCCGCACAAAAAGTGTAATATAGAGCAACCAAAAATCATATGTACCTTAAACTAGTACCAACAAAACTGCCACCCTATCCCGTAGTTTCTAAAATGGGGTCACTTTTTTGGAGTTTCTACTCTAGAGGTGCATCAGGGGGGCTTCAAATGGGACATGGTGTCAAAAAAACCAGTCCAGCAAAATCTGCCTTCCAAAAACCGTATGGCATTTCTTTCCTTCTGCGCCCTGCCGTGTGCCCGTACAGCAGTTTACGACCACATATGGGGTGTTTCTGTAAACTACAGAATCAGGGCCATAAATATTGAGTTTTGTTTGGCTGTTAACCCTTGCTTTGTTACTTCAAAAAAAATATTAAAATGGAAAATCTGCCAAAAAGTGAAATTTTGAAATTGTATCTCTATTTTCCATTAAATCTTGTGCAACACCCAAAGGGTTAACAAAGTTTGTAAAATCAGTTTTGAATACCTTGAGGGGTGTAGTTTCTTAGATGGGGTCACTTTTAGGGAGTTTCTACTCTAGGGGTGCATCAGGGGGCTTCAAATGGGATATGGTGTAAATAAACCAGTCCAGCAAAATCTGCCTTCCAAAAACCATACGGCGCACCTTTCACTCTACGCCCCGCTGTGTGGCCGTACAGTAGTTTACGGCCACATATGGGGTGTTTCTGTAAACGGCAGAGTCAGGGCAATAAAGATACAGTCTTGTTTGGCTGTTAACTCTTGCTTTGTTAGTGGAAAAAATGGGTTAAAATTTAAAATTAGGCAAAATAATGAAATTCTCAAATTTCATCCCCATTCGCCAATAACTCTTGTGCAACACCTAAAGGGTTAACGAAGTTTGTAAAAACAGTTTTGAATACCTTGAGGGGTGTAGTTTATAGAATGGGGTCATTTTTGGGTGGTTTCTATTATGTAAGCCTCGCAAAGTGACTTCAGACCTGTAGTGGTCCCTAAAAATTGGGTTTTTGTAAATTTCTGAAAAATTTCAAGATTTGCTTCTAAAGTTCTAAACCTTGTAACATCCCCAAAAAATAAAATATCATTCCCAAAATAATTCAAACATGAAGTAGACATATGGGGAATGTAAAGTCATCACAATTTTTAGGGGTATTACTATGTATTACAGAAGTAGAGAAACTGAAACTTTTTTTTCACAAAAGGCAATCCCTGATATGGGACGTAACAGGGATTAAACTGATGAGAAGAGAACTACAGAAAATACCACTCATATCGGGTGGGACAGTAAATTGCACGGCGCAGACGCAGTGACCGTGGATTCAAACAAAGGGGAGGGAACCAGCGTTTTTTTAACCATCTCCCCATTCGAAAAATCAATTCAATTCACCTTTCGGGACCCTTGGTGTTGTACGTGGCTGGGTGGAGGAAGAAACCTTCAATGACATCAACGGGACATGGCTAGCTTGGTATCCAACCAAAATGGACTGTTTGCGGTGCATTAAAAGGGGAGTTTGGTCTGTCAATGTCTGTGAAGCGGGCGTAACCCTTAGGCCTCTTTCACACGGGCGTTATATTTTTGGCCCGGATAAGAGGCGGGTGCGTTGCGGGAACACGCACGATTTTTCCGCGCAAGTGCAAAACATTGTAATGCGTTTTGCACTTGTGTGAGAAAAATCGCGCATGTTTGGTACCCAAACCCGAACTTCTTCACAGAAGTTCGGGCTTGGGATTGATGTTCTGAAGATTGTATTATTTTCCCTTATAACATGGCTATAAGGGAAAATAATAGCATTCTGAATACAGAATGCTAAGTAAAATAGCACTGGAGGGGTTAAAAAAAAAAAGTTAACTCACCTTCTCCTCTTGATCGCGTAGTTCCCGGTCTCTTTACTTCTTTAATGATGAGCTGTGGGCTAAAGGACCTGTGGTGACGTCAGATCACATGTTCCAATCACATGGTCCATCACCGTGGTGATGGAGCATGTGATCTGACGTCACCACAGGTCCTTTAGCCCACAGCTCATCATTAAAGAAGTAAAGAGACCGGGAACTACGCGATCAAGAGGAGAAGGGGAGTTAACTTTTTTATTTATTTTTTAACCCTCCAGCCTTATTATACTATGCATTCTGTATTCAGAATGCTATTATTTTCCCTTATAACCATGTTATAAGGGAAAATAATACAGTGAATAGACTGTCACCTAGAAACCATGCGTGAAAATCGCACCGCATCCGCACTTGCTTACGGATGCTCGCGATTTTCACTCAGCCCCATTCACTTCTATGGGGACTGCGTTACATGAAAAACGCAGAATATAGAACATGCTGCGATTTTCACGCAACGCATAAGTGATGCGTGAAAATCACCGCTCATGTGAACAGCCCCATAGAAATGAATGGGTCCGGATTCAGTGCGGGTGCAATGCTTTTAACTCACGCATCGCACCCGCGCGGAATACTCGCCCGTGTGAAAGGGGCCTTACACTACCTGATCGATACAACATCATACCTGATCGTATACACACACTGGATGTTTTAAACCACGTTGTTCAAAAAAATTTATCCGCATCCGCGGCGTCCCTCCCCCCACAACAGGGACATCCGCGGCGTCCCTCCCCCCACAACAGGGACATCCGCGGCGTCCCTCCCCCCACAACAGGGACATCCGCGGCGTCCCTCCCCCACAACAGGGACATCCGCGGCGTCCCTCCCCCCACAACAGGGACATCCGCGGCGTCCCTCCCCCCACAACAGGGACATCCGCGGCGTCCCTCCCCCCACAACAGGGACATCCGCGGCGTCCCTCCCCCCACAACAGGGACATCCGCGGCGTCCCTCCCCCCACAACAGGGACATCCGCGGCGTCCCTCCCCCCACAACAGGGACATCCGCGGCGTCCCTCCCCCCACAACAGGGACATCAGCGGCGTCCCTCCCCCCACAACAGGGACATCAGCGGCGTCCCTCCCCCCACAACAGGGACATCAGCGGCGTCCCTCCCCCCACAACAGGGACATCAGCGGCGTCCCTCCCCCACAACAGGGACATCAGCGGCGTCCCCCCCCCACAACAGGGACATCAGCGGCGTCCCCCCCCCACAACAGGGACATCAGCGGCGCCCTCCCCCCCACAACAAGGACATCAGCGGCGCCCCCCCCACAACAGGGACATCAGCGGCGTCCCTCCCCCACAACAGGGACATCAGCGGTGCCCCCCCCACAACAAGGACATCAGCGGCGCCCCCCCCACAACAAGGACATCAGCGGCGCCCCCCCCACAACAAGGACATCAGCGGCGCCCCCCCCACAACAAGGACATCAGCGGCGCCCCCCCCCCACAACAAGGACATCAGCGGCGCCCCCCCCCCCACAACAAGGACATCAGCGGCGCCCCCCCCCCACAACAAGGACATCAGCGGCGCCCCCCCCCCCCCACAACAAGGACATCAGCGGCGCCCCCCCCCCCCCACAACAAGGACATCAGCGGCGCCCCCCCCCCCCACAACAAGGACATCAGCGGCGCCCCCCCCACAACAGATGAGTGAATCGACTTCAGATGAAACATCCGAAGTTGATTTGCATAATACTTTGTTTAAATACTGTACAGAGTAAGCGCTCCGTGCAGTATTAGACTGTATTGGCTCAGAGGAGTGCTACCTTGGAACAGAACCCGAGTTCGGGAAATGGCTTTTTACAGTACAAATTCATTTATGAAGTTATTACCCGAAGTCTCATGAGTCTTCACGGAGTAATAACTTCGGCTCATCAGGGCCAGTACATTCTAATGGAGCTGCGGATCTTTCCGGCAGGTGGGGCCGCCGATCTCTCCGGCAGTTGGGGCCGCCGATCTCTCCGGCAGGTGGGGCCGCCGATCTGACACTGCCAGAAGCTGCCAGACAGACACCCACCAGCCCCATTCACTATAATGGGGAGCGACAGAGATCAGGACACAACCCGGAAAACATGCAGAGTAGCCGCCGGACGAAAACCGCTGATCCCAATGGGATTTGTCCGGCCACTTCTCTGCACATTTGTCAGGGTGCGGCTGGATCACCTCTGCCGGTTCCACTGGAAAGTATGCCTCCCAACCGTCCCGGATTTCAGTGGCTGTCCCTCTGTCCAGGTTTGGGGGGGGGGGGGGGGGGTTAGGGTGGCTGTTAGCCTCGACTCCGCCTCCTTCACAGCTCACAGCAGCCGATGTACAGCTGCTGGGAAGAAGGTAAGTATGTGATGTTTATTTTTTTTCATTCTGTGAGGGGCACAATGTGGGCACAGTGCCCTGGGGTGGCACAATGTGGGCACAGTGCCCTGGGGTGGCAATGTGGGCACAGTGCCCTGGGGTGGCAATGTGGGCACAGTGCCCTGGGGTGGCACAATGTGGGCACAGTGCCTTGGGGTGGCACAATGTGGGCACAGTGCCTTGGGGTGGCACAATGAGGGCACAATGTGGGCACATTGCCCTGGGGTGGCACAATGTGGGCACATTACTGGGGGGGGGGCACAATGTGGGCATAAACACTGTGGCATGAAGGGGGAATAATTACTATGTGGGGGACTGGTTGGGATTCGGAGTGCAGTGCTGCATCTCTATAACGCAGGTCTGAAACAGGCCTTCCAGGTGTGGAGCTGGTGAGTGTTCCTCTTACCTGGGCGGGGCGTGTCCTCCTCTTCCTCTGACAATCCTTCACCATGGAGCATCAGGTGTTTCTATTTCTACCACCATGTGCAGGAGTCAGGCTGCAGGCTGTGCTGCAGGAGGAAGCAAAGGACCTGTGATGATGTCATAACCATGTGTGGGAGGAATCAGGCTCCAGGCTGTGCTGCAAGAGGAAGTATAGGACCTGTGATGATGTCATGACCATGTGATCATGTGTGGGAGGAGTCAGGCTCCAGGCTGAGCTGCAAGAGGAAGTATAGGACCTGTGATTATGTCATGACCATGTGATCATGTGTGGGAGGAGTCAGGCTCCAGGCTGTGCTGCAAGAGGAAGTATAGGACCTGTAATGATGTCATAACCATGTGATCATGTGTGGGAGGAGTCAAAGAAATCACATGACCAGGTTTATCCGCTCTGTGTATGCAGGGCTCTGACTCTGCTGCTGCTCTTCTGTTTGTATTTCCAGTGTGTATGTAGCAGTGCTGTAGAGCTGTAATGTTTATATGGCTGAGCTGTATCCATGTAATGTTTATGTAGTTCAGCAATATGCGTAGAATCTTTATGTAGTTGAGCTGTATTGTGTAATGGCTGTATAGCTGAGCTGTATGTGTGTGATGTGTGAGTAGCTGGGCAGGGCTGTATAGTGTAATAAACAATTTGAGAAAAAAAGGAAATGGATCGCACATCCACTGCAAACGCTATGATCTCATCCCTGCACTTCTGCAGGAGACAGCACTAAATAGCGCATGTGTACCACCTCTATGCTACTCGCTAAATGAGGCATTAGTGTACATTTTGATCAAAAGGCGTAAGCCCACTCACCGCGTCAAGGTCGCCTCAATGAGTGGGTCCTAACCTAAAATTGGCGCGGCGCTGCACGGCGACCACCAGCGCTGTGGCGCCATCCCGGCCGGCGGCGGGACCCAGTGGCCAAACAGCACCCCTGCTGTCTGACCATGCCAGACCTAGCTCTGGGCACCACCAACCAGCCAGGAAAACAGCACAGTGGCCCCCCGCGCAGCACCGCACCATGTGAACAGTTGTCTAAGCTCACCTGCTCTGAAGCTCACAGGAACTCCAACTGAGAGCATGATAGGCTAATTTAACCCTTACTACAGGATACTGGGCTAATTAAAATCACCTGACTAGTGGACGGAGTGCTGATCCAGGGACAGAAGCTCTATATAATAATAAACAATTTGAGAAAAAAAGGAAATGGATCGCACATCCACTGCAAACGCTATGATCTCATCCCTGCACTTCTGCAGGAGACAGCACTAAATAGCGCATGTGTACCACCTCTATGCTACCACTCATTGAGGCGACCTTGACGCGGTGAGTGGGCTTACGCCTTTTGATCAAAATGTACACTAATGCCTCATTTAGCGAGTAGCATAGAGGTGGTACACATGCGCTATTTAGTGCTGTCTCCTGCAGAAGTGCAGGGATGAGATCATAGCGTTTGCAGTGGATGTGCGATCCATTTCCTTTTTTTCTCAAATTGTTTATTAGGGCTGTATAGTGTAATGACTGTATAGCTGAGCTGTATGTGTGTGATGTGTGAGTAGCTGGGCTGTATTGTGTAATGTCTGTATAGCTGTATGTATGTGATGTGTAAGTAGTTGGGCAGGGCTGTATTGTGTAATGACTGTATAGCTGAGCTGTATGTGTGTGATGTGTAAGTAGTTGGGCAGGGCTGTATTGTGTAATGGCTGTATAGCTGAGCTGTATGTGTGTGATGTGTAAGTAGTTGGGCAGGGCTGTATTGTGTAATGGCTGTATAGCTGAGCTGTATGTGTGTGATGTGTAAGTAGCTGGGCAGGGCTGTATTGTGTAATGGCTGTATAGCTGAGCTGTATGTGTGTGATGTGTAAGTAGCTGGGCAGGGCTGTATTGTGTAATGGCTGTATAGCTGAGCTGTATGTGTGTGATGTGTAAGTAGTTGGGCAGGGCTGTATTGTGTAATGGCTGTATAGCTGAGCTGTATGTGTGTGATGTGTAAGTAGTTGGGCAGGGCTGTATTGTGTAATGGCTGTATAGCTGAGCTGTATGTGTGTGATGTGTAAGTAGCTGGGCAGGGCTGTATTGTGTAATGGCTGTATAGCTGAGCTGTATGTGTGTGATGTGTAAGTAGTTGGGCAGGGCTGTATTGTGTAAGCTTTATGTAGTTCAGCAATATGCGTACAATGTTTATGTAGTTGTGCTGTATGTGTGTAATGGCTGTATAGCTGACCTGTATGTATTTGCAAGTAAGCTGTGTACTGAACCCCCCACATTTTTTTCTAAGCTGTGTAATATGCCTCTAGAGCACGGGTGTCAAACACAAGGCCCGCGGGCCGAATCCGGCCCGCCAGACCTTGTCATGTGGCCCGCCGCCGGCCGCCAGCCTTCACCTTTTATTATCACTTCCTGCAGGCGGCCCCTGCAGGAAGTGATAATAAAACTACAAGCGCTCGCCGAGACTGAGAGGAGGGAGGAGGCAGGCTGGGCGCTGGCAGTGTGAGTCATATGTCACGCGCCTGCGCCGCCCACTTTATGAATGAAGCAGGCGGTGTGGGCGCATGACGTATGACTTACGCTGCCAGCGCCTGTCCTCCCGGCCTGCCTCCTCCCTCCTGCCTACCGAGCGGCGAGCGCTTGTAGTTGTAAGTACCCACAGATCCCCCATAAGTGTCACCCACAGATCCCCCATAAGTGTCACCCACAGATCCCCCATAAGTGTCACCCACAGATCCCCCATAAGTGTCACCCACAGATCCCCCATAAGTGTCACCCACAGATCCCCCATAAGTGTCACCCACAGATCCCCCATAAGCGTCACCCACAGATCCCCCATAAGTGTCACCCACAGATCCCCCATAAGTGTCACCCACAGATCCCCCCAACCGGCCCTTTGACGGTGACCAAACTGCTGATGCGGCCCCCGATGAATTTGAGTTTGACACCCCTGCTCTAGAGAGTTGTATGGGTGTGTGCAGCAGAGCTGTGTATGTGTAATGTTCAGTTACTACAGTACCTGGAAGCCTAGTCATAGGTCCAGGGTGGGTAGTAGACAGCGAGATCCCAACCAAGCTGCGGGGGTTCGTGAGGTCGGCAGTGCTTATGGTGTCAAGTGGAGTGCTTGGAGCCCTCGGGAAGCACTAGGAGCATCCATCCACGGAGGTTCCCAGTCGGTGTGCCAGGAGATCCGTTACACCGACACAATAACTTAAGTGTGATCTCGGCCTTACAGGTCGATGTTAGCGTGAAGAAGCGCACTCCTTTTACACCGTCGTCAGCTGATTCCACATAGATGTCTACAGAACCTGTTCTATTACACGCTTATACAAGTAGAGCCCCCCGACAGAGTGGAGAGGGGGTCAGCAGTAAGTTTGTGTTGACGTCACTGACTATTTTGCCCTTCCTCTGATCCGTCAGAACAATAACCCCCAAAAAATGGCTCCTGTCTGTTGAGCATCCGCCTTCACTCGGTCAGCATTTGGTCAGTAATCCATCAGTATTGCTAATGCCCCCCAAAAAACTGTGGTGGATCCAAAACAGAGATGACACGTGAATGGAATATTTGCATGTCTTCTGTGTTTTGTACCCACTCCTGCTCTTGGCTACAAAATCACAAGCCAATTCTGATGGGACCACACAAGCCTTACAGCTGCCACTCAGACAGGATCTGTTGTGTGTCTCATTTTTCCTACCTTCCGACAGAAGAAGGGTCAAATTAATGATGATGTCAGCCAGGCCGAAAGGCAAAATCGTGGCCCAGTCATGAAGTGGGGAGGGTGGGAACAGCATGAGAAGTCCACAAAGTGGCCCTATGACATAGTGGTGAGGTGGAAGCAGCATGAGGAGACCACCGAGTGGCTCAATGACAGAGTCTGGAGGTGGCAGCAGCATTAGGAGGATGCCAAACAGTGGCACAATGAAAGAGTGTGGAGTTGGCAGCATCAGCAGCATCAGGAGGAGGCCACAGAGTGGCACAATGACAGTGTGGGGGTAGCAGCATCAGGAGGCCACAGAGTGGCAAGGTGACATAGTGTGGAGGTGGCAGCATCAGGAGGAGGCCACAGAGTGGCACAATGACAGAGTTTGGAGGTGGAGGCAGCATCAGGAGACCACAGAGTGGCATAATGACAGAGTGTGGAAGTAGCGGCAGTAGCAGCATCAGGAGGAGGCCACAGAGTGGCACAATGAGAGCGTTTGGAGGTGGCTACTGCATCAGAGCACCACAGACTGGCACATTGACAGAGTGTGGAGGTGGAGGCAGCAGCATCAGGAGGACGCCACAGAGTGGCACAATGACAGAGTTTGGAGGTGGCTACAGCATCACGAGACCATAGAGTGGCACAATGACAGAGTGTGGAGGTGGCAAAAGCAGCAACATCAGGAGTAGGCCACAGAGTGGCACAATGACAGAATGTGGAGTTGGCGATAGCATCAGGAGGAGACAGAGTGGCTCTATGACATAGTGGTGAGGTGGAAGCGGCATCAGGAGACCACAGAGTGGCACAATGACAATGTGGAGGTGGCAACAGCCGCATCAGAAGACCACAGAGTGGCAATGTGACATAGTGTGGAGGTGGCAGCAGCATCAGGAGACCACAGAGTCACCCGGTGACAGAGTGGGAGGTAGGTGGTACTAACAGTACCCGCTAACGAAGGTAGGTGTGAGAAAGAGCACACATCAGGCAGGTGGCAGCATCAGAATAGTAGCAGAGGCAGGTAAGGTTTGGGTGAGGCAGCATGGATGATCTAATCTGATTAATCAGGCATTGCTTGGTGGAAATCCTGTCTGATCCACGCCTGATTCATCTTGACAAAGGTCAGTCTCTCCACATTTTGGGTGGACAGGCGAGTTCTTCTTGGGGTAACTATGGCACCCGCCGCACCAAACACCAGTTCTGATGCCACACTACTGGCCGGGCAGGACAGCTTTTCCAGGGCAATCTCGGCCAGTTAGGGCCACAAATCCAGTTTGGCTGCCCAGTAGTTCAGCGGATCTTCAATGGGGGCTGGCAGGGTGCACTCCAAGTATGCCACCACCTGCTGGTTCAGGTTCTGCTCTATGTCTAGCTACTGATGAGTAGCTTCTTCACTATGCGGGTGAAGAAAGCTGCTCATCAGCGACTCTAGACTCAAGTTGCTGCTGATGGAGATGAAACTGTTCCTTCCCCCAACCTGCTTTTAATTAGAAAGATTGTATAGCTGTATTCTACTTTGCCCATATTGCAGGCTGACAGCCTGGGAGAGGCATGTGTAGGATATAGCTGGGTGCTACTTTGCCCAGATTGTAGGCTGTAAGCCCAGGAGAGGCATGTTAGAGTAGGCTCCATCTCATGAGAAGCCACCTTGTCGTTCGGTAGATGGGCCCAACATATGTTTGATCAATTATATGCGCAAAGAGCTTCTAACTGCCCTTGCAGTAAGTATGGCAACCAAGCAGCTTATTTTTCACACAGCAGCAATGGCAGAGGAACGTGAGCGCAGAGGGCCCCCCTGGTCAGGCCTGTGAGAGAATGGACAATGACACGGATAGGCTGCAGCCCACTGACTACATATAATGTCTCTGTAGTAGTTAAGTTTGTCCTCCCTCTCAGTGGGTGTAAAATAGCCCCCATTTTGGACCAGTAGTGAGGTTACAACATGGTGGAGGGCCAGAAGTCATCCCTCTGCCGAATGGTGACAATTTGGCTGTCACTACGCAAGCAAGTGAGAATGCATCGGGCCATTTGTGCAAGTGACTCGGAGGGACTCCCTGCCTCCATATCCACTGCATACTGCCATGGTGTGTTTGGGTCTTCTGCTTCGTCTTCCTCATCACCCTCTAGCTCCTCAGGCTGGTCTGCTCCTCCTGATCCTCCTTTCCTGTCACCTGAGTAGAAAAAACACCCATTTTGCTTCACATTTCCTGTGCTCCAATGTCCTCCTCCTCCAGTTCAGCCCCCACAGGGCTCATGTGGCTGCGAGATGTAGACACCACGTCTCCAGTTTCCTTACCAGCCAAATTTACCAGCATCTGTTCCAAGACATAAAGCAGTGGAATGATCATTCATCCCGTAGTCCTGGCGACTGACAAAT
Source organism: Bufo gargarizans (assembly GCF_014858855.1). Classification (NCBI taxonomy): domain Eukaryota; kingdom Metazoa; phylum Chordata; class Amphibia; order Anura; family Bufonidae; genus Bufo; species Bufo gargarizans. Next base: position 39,849,559 of record NC_058085.1, read on the forward strand.
AATGTGGCCTCCTCAAAGGGCCTGAGCAAACGGCAGGTGTCACGCATGAGTTGCCACTGGCTGACATCGAAGTTACACAGGGGAGTACACCTGTCCACTTGGATCATCAAGAAATCGTTCATGGCCTTTCTCTGTTCGTGTAGTCGGTCCAACGTATGTAGGGTGGAAACGTTGCATATCAGCCTATGTCGGGGAAATGCCGTTCTGCCACTGCAGCTCAAGACGGGTGTGCTTTGCAGTGTATGAGTGGCTGAAGTACATGCAAAGTTTCTCAGTCATTTTTACAATGTCTTACAGATGGGTGGAAGACTTCAGGAACCGCTTGACAACCAGATTGAACACGTGTGCCATGCAGGACGCATGGCTCAGCCCTCCTTGATGCAGCGCCAACACCATGTTCTTCCCGTTGTCGGTCACGATGGTTCCGATTTTCAGTTTTCTCTGAGAAAGCCAGGATTCGATTTCGAATAAGGACACAGAGCAGTTCCTCCCCTGTGTGACTCTGTGACACCGCCGTGCCCTGCACATGTGGTATGCTGGAGGGGCACTGTTAACTTTCCCTGCAGTGGAGGCTGAGAACATGGTGGAGGATGAGGAGGCAGAGATTGTTGTAGGACCAGCAGCTTGAGAATGTGGGGGCGGAAGCGGCGTCACTTGGCCAAGTGGCTGTGCAGTAACCACATTCACCCAGTGGGCTGTAAAGGACATGTACTGTCCCTGACAGTAGTTACAGCTCCAACTGTTGGCGCTGCCATGCACTTTGGCAGACATCGACAGGCTCAAGGAGGTGGGCGGCGGCGGACACTTTATGCAAGCTCAGTGCACCAGCACTGCACCTGAGCTTTTGTGACATTCAAATCCAAGCTGGAAATACTGCACTAATAATCCGGTTTTCAAAAAAAACAAACTTTTTTTGACAATATCCAACATATGGTGCCTTTGCAGGATTAATCAGTGTGCAATTTAAGCTAGAAATACAGCCATAATTTTCTGGGTTTTTAAAAACACAATTTTACAGCCCTTGCTGCATCTGCACGTGTGAAATTCAAGCGTTATATACAGCTTTCATATTCTGTTAGTAAAAAACACCCTTTTTTTGCAAAATACTTAATATGGCAGCCCTTGCTGCATCTGCGATTGTGAAAAACAAATTTAAAAAAATGCAATAATTTTCTGGGTTAGGAAAAAAAATGTTTTTGGGCAATAACATTCATTTTGGGCCTCTGCAGCATTAGTCAGTGTGCAATTTAAGCTAGAAATACAGCTATAATTTTCAGGGTTTTAAAAAACACCCTTTTTGTGCAAAATGCACAATTTTACAGCCCTTACTGCATCTGCACGTGTGAAATTCAAGCGTTATATACTGCTGTCATATTCTGTTATAAAAAAAAAAAGTTTGGACAAAAAATTAATTTTGCAGCCTTTGCTGTATGTCATTGTGAGATTCACCCTTTAGATACTGTGGTTCTATTCTGCTCTTAATAAAACAACCATTTTGGCAAAAAATCTTTAATTGCGGCCTAGTCAGGATCTGTACGTGCGAGATACACCCTTTTCATACTGTGGATCTATTCTGTTATTTGAAAAACAGCCATTTTGGGCAAGATCCTAGATTTGAGAAATATGAGGAGAGTATCAAATAAGGAACGTGGCCCAGGTCGTGGTGCTACTGGTGGAGCTCCTGTTGCAGGAAGAGGATGTGGTCGATCTGTGCCAGCTACACGCACAAGTGAAACCCCTTCCTCAGGTGCGATTAGGCGACAGAACCTGCAGTGGTATTTGGTCGGGCCTAATGCGGCTCTACGAATGGTGAGGCCAGAACAAGTACAGGCGATAGTAGATTGGGTTGCGGACAATGCCTCCAGTTCCTTCAGATGGTCTCCCACCCAGTCTCCTGCTGAAAGATCAGAGTTGGCACCTGCAGCCGATGTCCATCAGTCTTTCACCTCACCCCTTGAAAATCAGCAAAGCAGTCTGAGCCCCAAGTCATACAGAAGTCTCTTCTGCTTTTTGATGACTCTGTTGGATGGGTTTCCCTAGGCCATCCACCTAGCCCTGCCCGAGAAGTGGAAGAGATTGAGTGCACCGATGCCCAACCACTTTCAAGATGATTACATGGGAGGACCATTGCAGCACGTCTCGGATGATGACGAAACACAGGTGCCAACTGCTGGGGCTTTCGAAAGTGTACAGACTGACCAGGAGGGCAGGGGTGAAGACTGGGTGGAAGATGATGTGGAGGACGATGAAGTCCTCGACCCCACATGGAATCAAGGTCATGCGAGTGACCTGTGTAGTTCGGAGGAAGAGGCTGTAGTCAGCCATGACCAACTTAACCCGCACCTACTGTGTCCTTCTCCCATACATGTAGATTTTAAGCCCTCACGGGCAGGGCCCTCTCTCCTTCTGTACCAGTTTGTAACTCATCTTGTTTATGATTAGTGCAATTGTCTGTATTATGTACAGTGGAGGAAATAATTATTTGACCCCTCACTGATTTTGTAAGTTTGTCCAATGACAAAGAAATGAAAAGTCTCAGAACAGTATCATTTCAATGGTAGGTTTATTGTAACAGTGGCAGATAGCACATCAAAAGGAAAATCGAAAAAATAACTTTAAATAAAAGATAGCAACTGATTTGCATTTCATTGAGTGAAATAAGTATTTGAACCCTCTAACAAAAAAAGACTTAATACTTGGTGGAAAAACCCTTGTTTGCAAGCACAGAGGTCAAACGTTTCTTGTAATTGATGACCAAGTTTGCGCACATTTTAGGAGGAATGTTGGTCCACTCCTCTTTGCAGATCATCTCTAAATCCCTAAGGTTTCGAGGCTGTCTCTGTGCAACTCTGAGCTTGAGCTCCCTCCATAGGTTTTCGATTGGATTAAGGTCCGGAGACTGACTAGGCCACTCCATGACCTTAATGTGCTTCTTCTTGAGCCACTCCTTTGTTGCCTTTGCTGTATGTTTTGGGTCATTGTCGTGCTGGAACACCCATCCACGACCCATTTTCAGTTTCCTGGCAGAGGGAAGGAGGTTGTCGCTCAGGATTTCACGATACATGGCTCCGTCCATTTTCCCGTTTATGCGAATAAGTTGTCCTGTGCCCTTAGCAGAAAAACACCCCCAAAGCAAAATGTTTCCACCCCCATGCTTGACGGTGGGGACGGTGTTTTGGGGGTCATAGGCAGCATTTTTCTTCCTCCAAACACAGCGAGTTGAGTTAATGCCAAAGAGCTCTATTTTGGTCTCATCAGACCACAGCACCTTCTCCCAGTCACTCTCTGAATCATTCAGGTGTTCATTGGCAAACTTCAGACGGGCCTGCACATGTGCTTTCCTGAGCAGGGGGACCTTGCGAGCCCTGCAGGATTTTAATCCATTGCGGTGTAATGTGTTTCCAATGGTTTTCTTGGTGACTGTGGTCCCTGCTAATTTGAGGTCATTAACTAACTCCTCCCGTGTAGTTCTAGGATGCTTTTTCACCTTTCTCAGAACCATTGACACCCCACGAGGTGAGATCTTGCGTGGAGCCCCAGAGCGAGGTCGATTGATGGTCATTTTGTGCTCCTTCCATTTTCGAACAATCGCACCAACAGTTGTCACCTTCTCTCCCAGCTTCTTGCTAATGGTTTTGTAGCCCATTCCAGCCTTGTGCAGGTCTACAATTTTGTCTCTGACATCCTTGGACAGCTCTTTGGTCTTTCCCATGTTGGAGAGTTTGGAGTCTGCTTGATTGATTGATTCTGTGGACAGGTGTCTTTTATACAGGTGACTAGTTAAGACAGGTGTCCTTAATGAGGGTGACTAATTGAGTAGAAGTGTCTAACCACTCTGTGGGAGCCAGAACTCTTAATGGTTGGTAGGGGTTCAAATACTTATTTCACTCAATGAAATGCAAATCAGTTGCTATCTTTTATTTAAAGTTATTTTTTCGATTTTCCTTTTGATGTGCTATCTGCCACTGTTACAATAAACCTACCATTGAAATGATACTGTTCTGAGACTTTTCATTTCTTTGTCATTGGACAAACTTACAAAATCAGTGAGGGGTCAAATAATTATTTCCTCCACTGTATGTGCACCGCTTATCATATGTACAGCGCCAGGGGATGAATGGTGCTTTAATAATAAATAATAATAATAATAATAGTCGCACAGAGCCACCAGCACAGCAGAAGAGGGAGCAGGGTGCAAAAACGGAGCGGCAGTCCCCTAGACAGTAAGCAAGGGACCGAGCACACCAAAGCCAGCTCCAAGGAGTTCCCTGGCGTGGCAGTTCTTCAGACAAAGTGCTGACGACAGTAATTAGAGCCTGAAGCGAGGCATAAACGTTCTCAACCTGAGCACAACCTGAGCACAACCTGCATGACCAGGCATTTAAGTGCAAAGCACGAGCTGCAGTGGAGTAGACACCTCAAAAACCAAGAAAGGTCTCTGGCTCCTCCTGCTTCCTCCTCTGCTGCATTGTGGCCTCTTCATCCACCTCTGGAGTGACAGTGCCACCCCGCAAACAGAGGATCTGCCAGCAACACCAACACCTGGGTCACCAAGCATCTCCACAATGTCCCACGGAAGCGTTCAGCTCTACATCTCCCAAACACTGGAGCGGAAGAGGAAGTACCCCCCTACCCACCCGCGATCCCTGGCCCTGATTGCCAGAATTTCAAAATTACTGGCCTTTGGAATGCTGTCATCCCGTCTGGTGGAGACGGAGAGTTTTAAAGGCCTTATGGGGTTGGCTGTCCCACAGTACGTCGTGCCCAGCCGCCACTACTTTTCCAGGCGAGCCATCCCTTTCCTGCACAACCAAGTAGGGGACAAAATCAGGTGTGCACTGCGCAACACCATCTGTGGCAAGGTGCACCTCACTACGGATACGTGGACCAGTAAGCCCGATTAGAGCCGTTATAGCTTCATAACAGCACACTGGGTAAATGCAGTGGCGGCTGGGCCTGAGGCGGATAGCAGTTTGTTGCATGTCCCTCCACCACCGAGGATTGCAGGGCGCTTCAGTTTGCCTCCTGTTGCTTCCTCCACCTACTCCGCATCCTCTACCGGCTCCTCATCCGGTCAGCGTAACACCTTCACCACCAACTTCAGCACGGCCAGGGGTAAACGACAGCAGGCAGTTTTAAAACGTATCTGTTTGGGGGACAAACCGCACACCGTGCAGGAGCTATGGACGGGCCTTGAACAACAGATCGATGAGTGGTTGGTGCCAGTGAGCCTTAAGCCCGGCCTAGTGGTGTCCGATAATGGTCGAAATCTCGTAGCAGCTCTGGGAGTAGCCGGTTTGACGCACATCCCTTGCCTGGCGCATGTGCTGAATTTGGTGGTGCAGAGATTCTTTCAAAAATGACCCCGATATGTCAGAGCTATTGCATAAAGTACAGGCCATCTGTGCGCGCTTTTGGTGTTCTCACCCTGCTGCTGCTCACCTGTCAGCGCTGCAGCATAACTTCGGCCTTCCCGCTCACTACCTCATATGCGACGTGCCCACAAGGTGGAACTCCACCTTGCACATGCAGGCCAGACTGTGCGAGCAGCAGCAGGCCATAGTGGAGTTTCAGCTGCAGCACACATGGGTGAGTCGCTCTGCGGAACAGCACCACTTCACCACCAATGACTGGGCCTCCATGCGAGACCTGTGTTTCTTGTTGCGCTGTTTAGAGTACTCGACCAACATGGCCAGTGCCGAATACTCTGTTCTCAGCGTGACTATCCCACTTCTATGACTCCTTGAAAAAACGCTGCTGGTGATGATGGAAGAGGATATGGCACAGGAGGAGGAGAGATCATTTCGTAGGGTTTCCAGCCAGTCATTCACAAGTGGCTCCGAGGGTGGGTTCCTGCACCTACAAACGCCAGGTACACTATTATCCAGACAGGGCACAGTTCTGGAGGGTGATGAGGTGGAGGATGAGGAGCAGATGGAGGATGAGGAGATGGAGGAGAAGGAACCTTGTTCACAGCATGGCCATCACTGGTGCATGGCTGGGGGGATACAGAGGACACAGACGATACACCTCCCACAGAGGACAGCTTTTCGTTGCCTCTGGGCAGCCTGGCACACATGAGCGATTATATTCTGCAGTGTCTCTGCAACGACCGCCGAGTTGCCCACATTCTAACTTGTGCTGATTACTGGGTGGCCATTAAAATGAACCAGGCATGGATCCCACAGGACTTGTCCGTACCTTGTGCAGAATAGACAAGTATACTGGCCTTACCCAGCCATTGTTATACTACAGCGCAATTGCTCATTGTTGTATTTTGGATATTTCACACTCTTTTGGAGTGTACCCTAATAAAATAAAAAAAAGTAAATTAAAACCAAAAAACAGTGTTGGCTACCTCGTCCTCCTCCACCGCTGCTTCCACCTACACCGCTTCCTCCACTGCCTCAAACTCCTACTCCATATGGAACTCCACCTCATAAATCAATTTTTTTTTTTTTTTATTTGGGTACCCCTGCTCTGCATAGGTGACAGGAACAGAAATTTTTAAAAATAATCTGTTCCATTGGTGGGTGACATTAACCCATTTCTGGCGATGAAAAACCTGTCATAGGTGGCAGGGACTTAAATTTCTAAAATTCGTCTTTAATTGGCCCTTTCATTCGATCCTTTTACGCTTCAATAATTTGTCCCACATTTCCACTCTATCATATTTAATTTGAAACAATTAACCTCCCTTGGATGTGGTCTCTCTTTCTCACGCTCCCTCTCCGGCGTGGAACCCTGATTCACCGATACCGTAATCAACATAGTAAGCTCAGAAAAGAACATCGAAAGTTAATAAAGAAGATATCCAAATGGATGGTGGACGTCACAGGGACGTGCGATCAGGCAGAAGTTATCTAGAGTCAACAAAGCGGCAGCAGGGCCTCTCCTGGCTAACAATTCCAAATCCAAAATACCCCAGTGACATTCCCTATAATTTTTTATTAATCATTCCAATAACAGGGCATCTTAAGAGTCCTGTATTGTTATTTATCGTCACTACCTCCCCGAGTCGGGAGTGGGTAATTGCCGCGCGACCCCTCCTTAACTTGGAAGCTTATGCTTCAATACTTTGTTCCACATTGCCGCTCGATTACATTTAATTTCATCCATTGACCTCCCTTGGCTGTGCTATCCCCTTCTCAGGCTCCCTCTCCGGCCTGGAATCCCCGCCACCCGTGATCACCATGGTAAGCGCATAAAAGAACATCGAAAGTTAATAGAGAAGATATCCAATTGTATCGTGGACATCACGGGAACGTGCAACATGGTGGAGCAGTATGTGTGCACACGCCTACACGTACTGAATGATGGGTCTGCCCCCTTCAACTTCTGGGTCTCCAAATTGGGCACATGGCCTGAGCTTGCCCTTTATGCCTTGGAGGTGCTGGCCTGCCCTTCAGCCAGTGTATTGGCTGAACGTGTGTTTAGCACGACTGGAGAGGGTCATCACAGGTTATATTTCCAAATGTTTTGGGGTGTACCCTAAATTTAAAAAAATAAAAATAAATTTAAAACAAAAAAAGCAGTGTAGGCTACCTCCTCCTCCTCCACCGCCGCTTCCACCTACACCGCCACATCCACTGCCTCCTCAACCCCCCACTCCATATGGACCTCGTCTTCCTAATTTAAGATTATTATTTTTCATTTTTACGTATTTTATGTTATTTAAAGTCATTTCCCTATCAACATTTATTTGCATAGCACTTGCCATGCTCTTACCAAATGTTTATGCCATTTGCAGCCCTCTAGCCCTTTCCCTTACATTTTACAGCCATTTTAGTGCTCAAAAGTTCGGGTCCCTATTGACTTCAATAGGGTTCGGGTCCCGAACTCAAACTTTTTTGTGAAGTTCGGCCGAACCCGAACATACAGGTGTCCGCTCAACTCTAGTGCAGAGTCCAACACTTGGAAAGGGAGGGACTGCAGCACCAGCAACTTGGACAGGAGCACATTCAGCTTCTGCGCCGTTGGATGAATGCGTGCATAATATTGTCTCTTGGCAATCGCTTCAGTGATCTATTGCTGATGGAATTACTGATGAGGAGGAGGTGGAGCAGGAGCATCGGGACCAGCAGATGATGGGAAGGACAGACAGCTCCCTTCGGCTGAGGTTGTGGAGCCTTGACTGCCTGAAATTGGGTGCTGCGTGCCACTGGGTGATGCAGCAGACTGGACCACCACATCTGACCCACGGTTCTCCCAGGCCAGTTTATGGTGACGCTGCATATATTGACACAGGCCCATGGTGCCAACATTGGCACCCTGGCCACGCTTCACCTTCTGCCCACAGATTCTACATATGGCCATGCCAATGATTCAAGAACCGCTGGGTTGCTGGTCAAGACACAACCACTAGCTGTCACTGGGAGCTCAGGCCTCTGGAAGTGACCCCTGCTGCCATGCCCCCTTACTCTGCTGCGACCTGTGCCTGCGCCAAACGTTTACGCCTCTTTCCCTCCCCTGTGCAGGGCCTTGCACTTCTCTTTTTGACATCATGTTAGATGAAAGAAAGAAATAAAATAAAAAAGAAATTAAAAACACCCCAACTGCAAATAAATTTTTCTTTTGCCACTAAACACCCCAAAAAACTGCGAATATGTGATGTTTTGTTTTGCCACTAATACACAGCAAAAAGGGCTTTATTAGATATAACTGTACCGCTGAACGGCAATTAGACCCTAGTTTTTTTTCCACTTTTCCACTACACAAGGCTTTTCAACATATAAGTGCAACGCTGAACGGCAAATATATTTTTCATTTTCCACTGATATACGCCACTAAAGGCTTTCCAACATATAACTGCAGCGCTGAACGCCGAATATACCCTATATATTTTTTTGTACTTATATACGCCACTAAAGGCTTTTCAACAGCTAACTGCACGACGCAATGGCAAATAAAATATACTGTTGAAATATTTCCTTGTAACAATCCCTGTTAATGGCTGTAACAAACAGCACTTGCACCCCAATAACAAGAACAGTTTGCTGGAATTACAGAGCTGTATAATGGTTATTTGGATCCCCAGTCAGTGCAGCAAGGTGTGATAGTATTGTTCCTATTACCCAGGATGTAACCTCCCCTACTGAACCCTGTTCTACATAAATGCTGTGGAATAATTCCTCCCTATCCTTTCCCTACACCTTGAATACTCTTATGCCTCATTCACACAGTCAGTGTTCAGTCAGTGATTTCCATCAGTGATTTTGAGCCAAAACCAGCAGCGGTTCTAAACACAGAACAGGTGCAGGTCTTTCCCTTATTCCTTATGTCTGTGGAGGCTCCAATCCAGGTTTTGGCTCACAATCACTGATGGAAATCACTAACCGAACACTGACGTGTGAATGAGGCTTTACCCTGCTATTGTAAATCGCTTTTTTTAGCACAATAAGGTTTTTCCTAGCACTGTCTCTAGCACCTGCTGACGTCTCTCCCTGCACTAAGTACGCTGGAAAATGTCAGAATCAAAGATGGCTGAGGCTATTTATAGGGCTGTAACAACATTGGGTCATTTTAGTAAAAAAGACAAATGATTACCTTTACATGCCGCCAACACAGCCCCTAATATGTAGTCGGAAGACTCGGCCATGCTTCAGCAGGCACGACCACCACCATATTATCAGCCCCCTCAGTCTCCAGAGGGGTGGATCTGTGGAGTATGTCATTGCCAAAATCCCACAGGGAGGAATATCTGCTACAGCTGTGCCGCGGCAAAACCATGCCCCAGGCCCACCTCCTTGTACCTGGTTATCACACAGGATTGCACACCTTATGTACCAGCTTCCGCTCCAGCAGCCATCTTAACTAATCCCACTGACTCTCCGGCAGCCATCTTAACTGATCCCATTTTCTCTCTGGCAGCCATCTTAACTTAGGTAACCACTCCCTGCCCAGCGGCCATCTTAGCTACTGGTGTTTTTCCTGATACGGCTATAAGCACGAAACAATACACACCGATCGAAGTAGCACCACATAGGAGTACTCAACTCAGTAAGTGCAGGATACACATTTACCTATAATTAGTTATTAGGCGATTTTCACACTTGCGTTTTGGCTTTCCGTTTGTGAGATCCGTTTAGGGCTCTCACAAGTGGTCCAAAACGGATCAGTTTTGCCCTAATGCATTCTGAATGGAAAAGGATCCGCTCAGAATGGATCAGTTTGCCTCCGTTCCGTCTCCATTCCGCTTTGGAGGCTGCTTGCAGGGTTCTGGTGTCCGTCTGATGAAACCGAGTTAAACGGATCCGTTTCCACTGACACAATATGGCACAATAGAAAACGGATCCATCCCCATTGACTTATATTTAGTGCCAGGACGTTTGGCTCAGTTTCGTCAAGCGGACAGCAAAACGCTGCAGCCAGTGTTTTGGTGTCCGCCTCCAGAGCGGAATGGTGACTGATTGGAGGCAAACTGATGCATTCTGAGCAGATCCTTTTCCATTCAAAATGCATTAGGTCAAAACGTAACCGTTTTGGACCACTTGTGAGAGCCCATGATGGATCTCACAAACGGAAAGCCCAAACGCGAGTGTGAAAGCAGCCTAAGAGAGCCCTTTCCCTGCCCCAGTGAAACAGAGCCCTGCTAGCCCGGTAGACTGCCACCATTTCCTCGTTAGATATCAGCCCGGTCCATTAACAGGGTTATATCGGGTCAGAAACCAACCCAGGTAGCATGTAATGTAATACCGAGACACGGACGGACAGAACAGCGCAAGATTAAATTATATATTTAATTGCCTTAAAGGGGTTGTCTCACTTCAGCAAATGACATTTATCATGTAGAGAAAGTAAATACAAAGCATTTACTAATATATTGTTATTGTCCATATTGCTTCCTATGGTGGCTAGACTCATTCTTCCATCACATTATACATGTCTCGTTTCTATGGTTACGACCACCCTGTAATCCAGCATCAGAGGCCGCGCTTGCACACTAAAGAAACAAGGACTGGCTAATATGGTGGCCGGGACCATAGGAACGCACATAGGCCAGCACTTTTTCCTATAGTGTGCAAATACGGCCATCAATTCTGGCGGGCGGGCGGGCATCGGAACCCGGTGCCTGCTCAAATCATTGAGCAGGCGCCTTGGCTCAATGCGCCGGGGGGTCCTGTGACCCCACCCGCCCCCCATGTCGGCGATCGCAGCAAACCCCAGGTCAATTCAGACCTGCGGTTTGCTGCATTTCTGGGTTATTCGTATCTCCGGGGACCCGATGACCCAGAACAGGGTGGTGATCGGTGGTGTGATAATACACCACCAATCACCATCCTGCCATCCTAAGAGGTGATGGTGACATCACCTCTCAGGATCGCCCTCATTGGTCAGCTGGGCGGGAGGTTTAAATTACTGCAGCGCTCCTCTACTCATCCTTTTGCACGTCGGATCGCCAAAGCTGCACGGATCTCCAGCCAGCACCCCTATCTGTGCCCCAGCACCCAGGTAATTAGGGAAAGGTTAGGTTAGGCAGGGATATTTTAGGGAAAGTTAGTGAGAAGAAAATAAAAATAAACTTTTTTTGATTGTATCAGCACAGCTGTGTGACCCTAGACCCCCACCAGGGGTGCTGCAGTATGCCCCCCTGGCCCCCCCACAACTTTTCTTTGGGTGCAAGCAGTTTTTTTGTGCGTACGCTGACTGTGGTCGGCACTTTTAGAGTAGGCCACTGTTAGCGCATCACACACCCCACCGCTGATCAACTTCGGATGGTTGATCAGCGATTTTGAATTTATTCATTTTATTGTTTCACATTTTTTGCCCTTATTTTAGTTAGTCTTTTTTTTTATTTGTCTGTTAGGTTTAGGGTGAGTTTGCGAACACCCATGCCCCCACACACACCAAATACATTTTTTCACACACACACACACACACACACACACACACTCCTATGGCCCGCTGGATGTTGTGGTAGCCATGCTGGTTCAGTATGCCTTCAATTTTGAATAAATCCCCAACAGTGTCACCAGCAAAGCACCCCACACCATCACACCTCCTCCTCCATGCTTCACGGTGGGAACCAGGCATGTAGAGTCCATCCGTTCACCTTTTCTGCGTCGCACAAAGATACGGTGGTTGGAACCAAAGATCTCAAATTTTGACTCATCAGACCAAAGCACAGATTTCCACTGGTCTAATGTCCATTCCTTGTGTTCTTCAGCCCAAACAAGTCTCTTCTGCTTGTTGCCTGTCCTTAGCAGTGGTTTCCTAGCAGATCTTCTACCATGAAGGCCCGATTCACACAGTCTCCTCCTAACAGTTGCTCTAGAGATGTGTCTGCTGCTAGAACTCTGGGTGGCATTGACCTGGTCTCTAATCTGAGCTGCTGTTAACCTGCGATTTCTGAGGCTGGTGACTCGGATGAACTTATCCTCCGCAGCAGAGGTGACTCTTGGTCTTCCTTTCCTGGGGCGGTCCGCATGTGAGCCAGTTTCTTTGTAGCGCTTGATGGTTTTTGTGACTGCACTTGGGGACACTTTCAAAGTTTTCCCAATTTTTCGGACTGACTGACCTTCATTTCTTAAAGTAATGATGGTCACTCGTTTTTCTTTACTTAGAATTTGTATTATGGCAAGAAAAAAGCAGCCAACAGTCTATTCAGTAGGACTATCAGCTGTGTATCCACCTGACTTCTCCACAACGCAACTGATGGTCCCAACCCCATTTATAAGGCAAGAAATCCCACTTATTAAACCTGACAGGGCACACTTGTGAAGTGAAAACCATTTCAGGTGACTACCTCTTGAAGCTCAACAAGAGAATGCCAAGAGTGTGCAAAGCAGTAATCAAAGCAAAAGGTGGCTACTTTGAAGAACCTAGAATATGACACATTTTCAGTTGTTTCACACTTTTTTGTTATGTATATAATTCCACATGTGTTAATTCATAGTTTTGATGCCTTCAGTGTGAATCTACAATTTTCATAGTCATGAAAAAAAAGAAAACTCTTTGAATGAGAAGGTGTGTCCAAACTTTTGGTCTGTACTGTGTATATATATATATATTTATTTATTTATTTATTTTAATCTTTATCAGAAATATATTCCCATCTGCTTAGTTTTATGTTAAATATCTATAAATTGAGGCACAAAGTCATCTGAATCAAAAGGTAGGCAATCTTTATTTCCTGCTGGCAGTGAGACAACCAAATAACACACAATACAAATGTTGTCAAGCTCTGCTAAGCCGCTGTCCAGGCTTTATATAAGGTTCCTTATGTAAGCAATAACGAGGTAAGCTATATAATAATAATTGCTATAGCTAGGCAGGTTAGTCGATACTTTGCATAGAACATATAACAGGATGTTTCTATAGAATATGACAGGGTGATGAGGCAGGATGTTCTAAAAACTGTTGACCCAGATGTTCTCTGCAGTTGTGCTTTATTACCCAAGTCAAGAGTCTTTACAAAAATCACTTTGTTATCCCTTAAAATGATATGAATTTCAAAAACTTTTCCAACATTTCGTAGTGGATGAATCCGGTTATGTCGAAGCTGCTTCAACTAAAGAGATTGTGCATTAGACAGAGGTGGTGACCAATGGATGGATCTGTGGAGTTCTGGTGCCAGAGCTACTGTAGACCAGCTGATTGGTTGGGGGGTCTGACACCTGGAACCCACACCAATCTAATACTTATGGCCTATCCCAGGGTTCAGCAACCTTCGACACTCCAGCTGTTGTGAAACTACAATTCCCAGCATGCACTGGGAGTTGTAGTTTCACAACAGCTGGAGTGCCAGAGGTTGCCTACCCTTTGGCCTATCCTGACAACAGGCCACCGAGATCACATTACTGGAAAACCCCTTTAATAACATAGGCATTATTGTCATTAGAGCATGGGGTGGTTTAATGGTTCAAACATCATTTTTACTTCTTGTGCAACCCACCAAATTTTTGGTATTTTTTTTACATGTCACATAGGGGTTCTGTATTAATATGTTTTGAGATGATTTTTTTTAAAAAAAATTTAGTTTTATTTTGGGCGAAAAAATTGTTTTATCTCAAATTCCAGCTGATTATACTTTAAATATGCTAATTGACACCAAAATAAATGGTTAAAATTGGTTCCCTGTTTTGGTTATTTTAATAGTTTTTTTTTGTTTCATGTGAAACGGCCGACCGTGCTGACGGTTTCAGCAGGTGTGGACTGTTTTTCTATTTTATTCTAACTTGTATTTTAATATATATTTTGATACTTTTAAAATATATTTTGGCAGGTTGGACATTTACGCATTTTTGTTTATTTTGCAATTTTCTTTGTAACTGGGGCATCCACATGTGGCAAGTGAAGCTTGTGCGGCATAACGGCCCTAGCTGGCAAGGTAGAAACCACTATGTGCACAAAACAAGCAATCACCGACAGAATATATTAAGGGGCAGCGTCCAAAACCATCCATAAGAACAGTAAAGAATCACTACCACCCCTCCCCATCCAAGCTATTGTCATTACTTCTAGAAGTACAGATGTAGCAGGGTTACCACACAAAGTCTTAACTCAAATTGGTCACAAATGCAACATATCTAATGAATATATTTTATATCATGTCATCTTCAATTATAAAACTAAACAATCCAGAGCTGGTGGGACATACAATAAAAAATAACCAAGGATTTCCCCACTGGTAAATTCATGCGAGATAAGTGAACCATATGACTTCTACAAATACAGGGGCGGCGGGGTCCCCACTTGTTGGATTTATCTACAGGTACATTTTGGTCAGGGTGTGCAGATTAAGAAGATATTTCTCTAGGAAGACGAGTAATGGCTTCTATGTAATTAGGCAATCCTAGCCTGGGTCACTTTTTGGCAGAACTTGCATGTTACTGATGAAATGTGCCCAGTAAGACCAGAGCTGACAGTTTTTTAATGTTACAAATACTTATAGAAGTAGAACAGATCAGGGCTGAAATAGGAAGATTGTTATCCTTTTATATCAGGCCCTGGTTTCGTGCTTCACCAGGTATGGTTGAAAGATGCACTACTCCCATAGATTTAGGATGTGTCACGCAGACAGGCTTACTCTCATCAGTGGTGGCTCCTCTCTCTATTACCACCCCTGTGCTGTCTCATGCTCAGTAAGAGGTAGGTGGAGTGTCCTTAAAAATGATTTTAGGGATTTAGGTCACAAGCTTAGGGAAAGGACCTCAAACACAGTGTTTTCCAAAATACTACCTGTACCACGAGCCACACAAGAAAGGCAGCGAGAGATTAGAGAGGTTAACAACTGGCTCAAGAACTGGTGTAAAAAGGAGGGGTTCTGGTTCATGGAGAACTAGGCAGACTTCTCTGTCGGCTACAGGCTCATTCGTAGGGATGGGCTGCACCTCAATGGGGAAGGGACAGCTGTTCTGGGGGAGAAGATGGCTAGAAGGTTGGAGGAGTGTTTAAACTAGGGATGGGGGGGGGGTAATTACATTATAGGAGGGAAAGATAGTACAGGTAGAGACCTGGGGCAAGGTAATAGAACTGGGGAAGAATGGAAGGAGGGAGTAGAACAGTTCGTAAGGAAAGGTGTAGGGTAAAAATATACATAAACCTCTTAATTGTATTTATACTAATGCCAGAAGCCTGGCTAATAAAACTGGTGAACTGGAATTAGTGATGTGTGAGGAGGACTATGATAAAGTGGGAATAACTGAGGCATGGCTGGATGATAGCTATGACGGGGCGGTTAACGTACAGGGCTACAGTCTGTTGAAAGGATGGCAAAAACCGGAGAGGGGTCTGCCTGTATGTAATGTCTTGTCTAAAGCCTACAGTCCGAGGAGATATAAGCGAGGGTTATGAACGTGTGGAGTCACTGTGGGTAGAAATACATGGAGAAAAAACCCCAATAATAAAATACTAATAGTAATTTATTATAAGCCACCTAATATACCAGAGTCCACCGAAAATCCACTACTAAATGAAATAGATGAGGCGGCAAATCATAATGAGGTTGTTATTATGGGGGACTTCAACTACCCAGATATAGACTGGGAAACTGAAAGCTGTACATCTCATAAAAGGAAACAGGTTCTAGACAATAACCAAAGACAATTACCTTACCCAACTGGTTCACGCCCCGACTAAAAGGACGGCCACCTGAAGGACACCTGGGAAATAGTGACCATAAAGTAATAACCTTGCAATTTTCATTCAAAAAAGTGTTTCTTTAGGGAGGAACAAAAAAAAATCAAACTTCAAAAAAGCTACATTTAGCAAACTAAGAGAGACGTTATAGGCCTAACTAACTAGGACAAAGTCCTCAAAAATAAAAATACAGCCACAAAATGGGATATTTTTAAAACCATCCTGAAATCTAATTGTGAGAGGTACACACCTTATGGGAATAAAAGGTTAAGGAACAATAAAAAAAACAATGTGTATAAATATAAATGTAAAGAAAGCAATAAATGACAAAAAGAAAGCATTTAAATAACTAAAACAGGAGGGTAGCGAGGAAGCATTAAAAAACTACAAGGAAAAATATTGAATATGTAAAAGACAAATAAAAGCAGCAAAACTCGAGACAGAGAGATTCATTGCCAAAGAGAATAAAACTAACCCAAAAATTGTCTCAATTATATAAATGGTAAAAAGTATAACTCTGAAGGTTTCAGCCCTCTACACAGAGTAATAAGGGGGGAGTTGCAGAGAACGATGAGGAAAAAGCAAATATTTTCTTCTCCACTGTATTCACTGAAGAAAATAAACTGTCAGCTAAAATGCAAAAAAGTTAATTCCCCATTAAAAGTGCCCTGTCTGACCCACGAAGAAGTACAGCGGAGTCTTAAAAAATAAAATAAAAAAAATAGACAAATTGCTGGAACCAGATGGCAAACACTAACGTATCCTAAGAGAATTAAGTAATATAGCCAGTCCATTATTTCTGATATTTAAAGGGGTTGTCCAAGTTATATTTATTGATGACCTATCCTCCGGATAGGTCATCAATATCAGATCGGCGGGGGTCCGACAACCGGCACCCCCTCCGATCAGCTGTTTTAAGAGAAGGCGTGCGCGATGTCAGCGCTGCCTCCTCTTCGCGGTTTACCTTCTAGCCGTTGCATCTGCAGTGGTGAGCAGGTGTAATTACACCCAAGCCGTCCCATTCATTTCAATAGGAAGGCTTGGGTGTAATTACACCTGCTCACCACTGCAGATGCAACGGCTAGAAGGTAAACAGTGTAGAGGAGGCAGCGCTGACAACGCGCACGCCTTCTCTTCAAACAGCTGATCGGAGGGGGTGCCGGATGTCGGACCACCGCCGATCTGATATTGATGACCTATCCTGAGGATAGGTCATCAATAAATATGACTTGGACAACCCCTTTAAGGACTCTATATTGACAGGAAGTGTTCCACAGGATGGACACAAAGCAAATGTGGTGCCAATATTCAAAAATGGTCCAAAAACAGAGCCTAGAAACTAATGTTGTGGGTAAACTGTTTGAAGGTTTTCTAAGAGATGCTATCTTGGAGTACCTCAATGAAAATAAGCAAATAACGCCATATCAGCATGGCTTCATGAGGGATTGGTCATATCAAACTAATTTAATCAGTTTCTATGAGAAGGCAAGTATTAGACGTGACAGCGGCGAATCAATGGATGTCGTATATCTGGACTTCTCCAAAGTTTTTGACACAGTACCACATAAAAGGTTGGTATATAAAATGAGAATGCTTGGACTGGGAGAAAATGTCTGCATGTGGGTAAGTAACTGGCTCAGTGATAGAAAACAGAGGGTGGTTATTAATGGTACACACTCAGATTGGGTCACTGTCACTAGTGGGGTACTTCAGGGGTCAGTATTGGGCCCTATTCTCATCAATATATTTATTAATGATATTGTAGAAGGCTTGCACAGTAAAATATAATTTTTTGCAGATGACACTAAACTGTGTAAAGTAATTAACATGGAAGAGGAAAGTATACTACTACAGAGGGACCTGGGTAGATTGGAGACTTAGGCAGAGAAGTAGCAGATGAGGTTGAACCCCTTAAGGACTTAGGGGTGTACCAGTACGCCATATTTCCCGAATCCTTAAGGACTCAGGGCGTACCGGTACGTCCTAAGTTTAAATCGCGATTGCGGCGCCGCGGGGGTTAATCCGAACAGGATGCCGGCTGAAATCAATCATTCAGCCGGCATCCTGTCACAATGCCAGGGGGGGTGTCATGTGACCCCCCCGTATCGGCGATCGCCGCAAACCGCAGGTCAATTCAGACCTGCTGTTTGCGGCTTTCACCTGCGGTTGCGGCGGATGTAGGCAGTGCCATTGGGTCCCCATGAGGCTGTGGGGGGGGGGGGGGGGGAGACCCGATGGCATGGAAGGCAGCACCATGTCTAAGGAAGGCATCGCGCTGCCTTCCGGGGACGAGCCTGTGAGATCCAGCCCCCTGGATCTCACAGGCAGGAAGCTGTATGAGTAATACTCACAGTATTACTCATATAGCCAATGCATTCCAATACAGAAGTATTGGAATGCATTGTAAAAGGGATTAGACCCCCCAAAGTGGGACAAAAAATAAAGTGAAAATTTTTTTTTGAAAAAATAAAGTTTCCCCCCCAAATTTTTTTACGTTTCAAGTAAAAATAAACAAAAACGTCATTTTCCCCAAATAAAGTTAAATTGGTAAAAAAAATAGGGGGGGGGGGGAAAAAGGTATACATATTAGGTATCGCCGTGTCCGTATCGACCGGCTCTATAAACATATCACATGACCTAACCCCTCAGATGAATGTTGTAAATAACAAAAAATAAAAACGGTGCCAAAACAGCTATTTCTTGTTATCTTGCCTCACAAAAAGTGTAATATAGAGCAACCAAAAATGTGCCCTAAACTAGTACCAACAATACTGCCACCCTATCCCATAGTTTCTAAAATGGGGCCACTGTTTTGGAGTTTCTACTCTAGGGTAGCATCAGGGGCGCTTCAAATGGGACATGGTATCAAAAAAAGAAACAGTCCAGCAAAACCTGCCTTCCAAAAACCGTATGGCATTACTTTCCTTCTGCACCCTGCCGTGTGCCCGTACAGCGGTTTACGACCACATATGGGGTGTTTCTGTAAACTACAGAATCAGGGCCATAAATATTGAGTTTGGTTTGGCTATTAACCCTTGCTTTGTAAACGGAAAAAAATTATTAAAATAGAAAATCGGCCAAAAAAGTGAAATTTTGAAATTGTATCTCTATTTTCCATTAATTCTTGTGGAACACCTAAAGGGTTAACAAAGTTTGTAAAATCAGCTTTGAATACCTTGAGGGGTGTAGTTTCTAGAATGGGGTCATTTTTGGGTGGTTTCTATTATGTAAGCCTCACAAAGTGACTTCAGACCTGAACTGGTCCCTAAAAATTGGTTTTTTGAAAATTTCTGAAAAATTTCAAGATTTGCTTCTAAACTTCTAAGCCTTGTAACATCCCCCCCCCAAAAAAATATTATTCCCAAAATGATCCAAACATGAAGTAGACATATGGGGAATGTAAAGTAATACCTATTTTTGGAGGTATTACTATGTATTATAAAAGTAGAGAAATTTAAACTTGGAAATTTGCAATTTATTACAAATTTTTGGTAAATTTGGTATTTTTTTTATAAATAAAATTGATTTTTTTTACTTCATTTTACCAGTGTCATGAAGTACAATATGTGACGAAAAAACAATCTCAGAATGGCCTAGATAAGTCAAAGCGTTTTAAAGTTATCAGCACTTAAAGTGACACTGGTCAGATTTGCAAAAAATGGCCAAGTCCTTAGGGTGAAATAGGGCTGAGTCCTTAAGGGGTTAAGACTAACAAATGTAAGGTTATGCACATAGGAAGGAATAATGCAAGTCACCAGAAGATGCTAAATCGTAAAAACACTGGGTAAGGCCTCATGCACACAACAGTTTATTTTCACGGTCCGCAAAAACGGGGTCCGTAGGTCCGTGATCCGTGACCGTTTTTTCGTCCGCGGGCCTTCCTTGATTTTTGGAGGATCCACGGACATGAAAAAAAAGTCGTTTTGGTGTCCGCCTGGCCGTGCGGAGCCAAACGGATCCGTCCTGAATTACAATGCAAGTCAATGGGGACGGATCCGTTTGATGTTGACACAATATGGTGCCATTTCAAACGGATCCGTCCCCATTGACTTTCAATGTAAAGTCTGGAGTTCTTTAGTTCTTTTATACCATCGGATTGGAGTTTTCTCCAATCCGATGGTATATTTTAACTTGAAGCGTCCCCCATCACCATGGGAACGCCTCTATGTTAGAATATACTGTCGGATATGAGCTACTTCGTGAAACTCAGATCCGACAGTATATTCTAACACAGAGGCGTTCCCATGGTGATGGGGACGCTTCTAGTTAGAATACACTACAAACTTTGTACAAGACTGCCCCCTGCTGCCTGGCAGCACCCGATCTCTTACAGGGGGCCTTGATCAGCACAATTAACTCCGTCAGGTGCCGCACCTGAAGGGGTTAATTGTACTATCATATCCCCCTGTAAGAGATCAGGGCTGCCAGGCAGCAGGGGGCAGACCCCCCCCTCCCCAGTTTGAATATCGTTGGTGGCACAGTGTGCGCCCACCATCGGGCCCCCCCCTTCCTCCCTCTATTGTTATAAATCGTTGGTGGCACAGTGTGCACCCCCCATCGGGCCCCCGTCCTCCCTCTAGTGTAATAAATCGTTGGTGGCACAGTGTGCGCCCCCGATCGGGCCCCCCTTCCTCCCTCTAGTGTAATAAATCGTTGGTGGCACAGTGTGCGCCCCCGATCGGGCCCCCCTTCCTCCCTCTAGTGTAATAAATAGTTGGTGGCACAGTGTGCGCCCCCCATCGGGCCCCCCCTTCCTCCCTCTATTGTTATAAATAGTTGGTGGCACAGTGTGCGCCCCCCATCGGGCCCCCCCTTCCTCCCTCTATTGTTATAAATCGTTGGTGGCACAGTGTGCGCCCCCCATCGGGCCCCCCCTTCCTCCCTCTATTGTTATAAATCGTTGGTGGCACAGTGTGCGCCCCCCATTGGCCCCCCTCCCTCTATAGCAGTAACAACATTGGTGGCAGTGTGCAGCCTCCCATCTCCCCCCCCTTCCCGATCATTGGTGGCAGCGGAGTTCCGATCGGAGTCCCAGTTTAATCGCTGGGGCTCCGATTGGTAACCGCGTCAACCAGGATGCTACTGCAGTCCTGGTTGCCATGGTTACTTAGCAATAGTACAATAGTAGAAGACTCATAGTTACCTGCTTGCTGCTGCGATGTCTGTGTCCGGCCGGGAGCTCCACCTACTGGTAAGTGAAAGGTCTGTGCGGCGCATTGCTAAAGAACTGTCACTTACCAGCAGGAGGAGCTCCCGGCCGGTCACAGACATCGCAGCAGCAAGCAGGTAAGTATGAATCTTCTACTATTGTACTATTGCTAAGTAACCATGGCAACCAGGGCTGCAGTAGCTTCCTGGTTGCCATGGTTACCGATCGGAGCCCCAGCGATTAAACTGGGACTCCGATCGAAACTCCGCTGCCACCAATGATGGGGGGCGGGGGGAAATGGGAGGCCGCACACTGCCACCAATGTTGTTACTGCTATAGAGGGAGGGGGGCCGATGGGGGGCGCACACTGTGCCACCAACGATTTATAACAATAGAGGGTGGAAGGGGGGCCCACACTGTGCCACCAACGATTTATTACACTAGAGGGAGGAAGGGGGGCCCGTTGGGGGGCGCACACTGTGCCACCAACGATTTATTACACTAGAGGGAGGAAGGGGGGCCCGATGGGGGGTGCACACTGTGCCACCAACGATATTCAAACTGGGGAGGGGGGGGGGTTCTGCCCCCTGCTGCCTGGCAGCCCTGATCTCTTGCAGGGGGATATGATAGTACAATTAACCCCTTCAGGTGCCGCACCTGACGGGGTTAATTGTGCTATCATATCCCCCTGTAAGAGATCGGGTGCTGCCAGGCAGCAGGGGGCAGTCTTGTACAAAGTTTGTAGTGTATTCTAACTAGAAGCGTCCCCATCACCATGGGAACGCCTCTGTGTTAGAATATACTGTCGGATATGAGTTTTCACGAAGTGAAAACTTAGATCTGAAAAAGCTTTTATGCAGACGGATCTTCGGATCCGTCTGTATGAAAGCAACCTACAGCCACGGATCACGGACACGGATGCCAATCTTGTGTGCATCCATGTTCTTTCACGGACCCATTGACTTGAATGGGTCCGTGAACCGTTGTCCGTCAAAAAAAATAGGACAGGTCATATTTTTTTGACGGACAGGATACACTGATCACGGCCTCGGCTGCAAAACGGTGCATTTTCCGATTTTTCCACGGACCCATTGAAAGTCAATGGGTCCGTGAAAAAAAACGGAAAACGGCACAACGGCCACGGATGCACACAACGGTCGTGTGCATGAGGCCTTACACTGACATGGAAAAGGACCTAGGAATTTTAGTGAACAGCAAACTAAGGCTACTTTCACACTCGCGTTCTATGCGGATCTGTCTTGTATCTGCACAGATGGATCCGCACGAATAATGCAAACGTTTGTATCCGTTAATAACAGACCCATTTGCATTATTCATTAAAAAAAAAGTTAAAACGGATCCTTCTCGACTTACATTGAAAGTAAATGGGGGATGGATCCGTTTTCAATTGCACCATATTGTGTCAGTGAAAAACGTATCAGTCCCCATTGGCTTACATTGTAAGTTTAGACGGATCCGTTAGGCCCCGCATAGTCAGACGGTCACAAAAATGCTGCAAGCTGCGTTTTTGTGATCGTCTAAAAAACACAACGGAGGCCAAAGGCAGCCAAATTGATGCATTCTGAATATATACATATAATTAATCACCATGGTAAAAGATCATGTGACGTACCATGTGATGACCGGAGTGACGTCATCAAAGGTCCTTTACCTGTATTTAATGCTCACCACAGGTCCTATTCAACAAAAGGAAACAGAAGGAGATGCCGGGCTTCGCGATCAAGTGGACTAAGGTGAGTTAAATTATTTGTTGTTGTTTTTTAACCCCTCCAGCGCTGTTTTACTATGCATTCTGTATTCAGAATGCTATTATTTTCCCTTATAACCATGTTATAAGGGAAAATAATAATGATCGGGTCTCCATCCCGATCGTCTCCTAGCAACCGTGCGTGAAAAATCGCACCGCATCCGCACTTGCTTGCGAATGCTATCCGATTTTTACGCACACCAAAATCACACAATATAGAGCATGCTGCGATTTTCACTCAACGCACAAGTGATGCGTGAAAATCACCGCTCATGTGCACATCCCCATAGAAATGAATGGGTCCGGATTCAGTGCGGGTGCAATGCTTTTAACTCGCGCATCGCATCCGCACGGAATACTCGCCCGTGTGAAAGGGGCCATAGGGTTTTTATTGCCTTCCTCTGGATCAACTTGCAGGATAACAGGCCGAACTGGATGGACAAATGTCTTTTTTCAGCCTTATAAACTATGTTACATCCTATCTGTCATTCCACTTGACTGCAAATAACTGGACATTTCCAAGTGTGATTGTCGCCTCTTTTTCCACATGTCTGGACACCAGCTCTTGTGGGAATCCAGCTCTATTCTTTGGACTTTTACATACAGGGCCCTGAATTTGCAGATTTACAGGAATGGAGGGTCCCCATACCGATCACAGGCAGCGTGGGAAACTAAGGTTCTTTTTCTTAAATTATCTCTCGCCAAACATTGTGTTTAGAGGAGATATATAAAAATAAATAAATTTAGTTTCACTTTTTACTGGATCTGTCCTTTGATTACCAATATTCATTCAATACAGGAGACCAAGTTTGTTTGGGGAGCTCTCACAGCAGTCCCAATCATCGCTCCAAGCCCTCGGCTAACTCTGGTAACTAAAAGCAAGGCACTGTTTTATCCCTGTAAAAAGGAGTATCTAAAGGAATAAAGCCAGGTTAATGACCACCATAAAAAACACATAAGGGAGGTCACTAACGGGCTAAGCATGAAGATGGCTTCTCTTATATGTGTTTTTTTTTATGTTTAACAAGAGTTGATTTACAGTTAAAACATTTCCCACATTCTGAACATGAAAATGGCTTCTCTCCTGTGTGATGTCTCTGATGTATAACAAGACATGATTTCTGCTTAAAACATTTCCCACATTCTGAACATGAAAATGGCTTCTCTCCTGTGTGATGTCTCTGATGTATACCAAGACATGATTTCGTCTTAAAACATTTCCCACATTCTGAACATGAAAATGGCTTCTCCCCTGTGTGATTTCTCTGATGTTCAACAAGACATGATTTCTGCTTAAAACATTTCCCACATTCTGAACATGAAAATGGCTTCTCCCCTGTGTGATTTCTCTGATGTCTAAATAGAGATGATGAAGTAGTAAAACATTTCTCACATTCTGAACATGAAAATGGCTTAACCCCCGTGTGAATTCTCTGATGTATAACCAGATCTGATTTATGGTTAAAACATTTCCCACATTCTGAACATGAAATTGGCTTCTCTCCTGTGTGATTTCTCTGATGTCTAACAAGATGTGATTTCTGCGTAAAACATTTCCCACATTCTGAACATGAAAATGACTTTTCCCCTGTGTGAATTATCTGATGTCTAAATAGAGATGATGAAGTAGTAAAACATTTCTCACATTCTGAACATGAAAATAGCTTCTCTCCTGTGTGATTTCTCTGATGTATAACAATACCTGATTTAGTCTTAAAACATTTCCCACATTCTGAACATGAAATTGGCTTCTCCCCTGTGTGATTTCTCTGATGTATAAAAAGACCTGATTTATTTTGAAAACATTTCCCACATTCTGAACATGAAAATGGCTTCTCCCCTGTGTGATTTCTCTGATGTATAACAAGACCTGATTTATTTTGAAAACATTTCCCACATTCTGAACATGAAAATGGCTTATCCCCTGTGTGATTTCTCTGATGTATAACCAGATATGATTTAAGGTTAAAACATTTCCCACATTCTGAACATGAAAATGGCTTCTCCCCTGTGTGAATTGTCTGATGTTTCAATAGAGATGATGAATTAGTAAAACATTTCTCACATTCTGAACATGAAAATGGCTTCTCCCCTGTGTGATTTCTCTGATGTATAACCAGATATGATTTACGGTTAAAACATTTCTCACATTCTGAACATGAAAATGGCTTCTCCCCTGTGTGATTTCTCTGATGTATAACAAGTTCTGATTTCGTCTTAAAACATTTCCCACATTCTGAACATGAAAATGGCTTCTCCCCTGTGTGATTTCTCTGATGTATAATAAGACCTGATTTATTGTGAAAACATTTTCCACATTCTGAACATGAAACTGGCTTCCCTCTTATGTGAGCTGTTTGACGTTTAGCACCTCTTCTGTTTACTTTATTCGGTGTTACATTCTGTGATGAATCAGAACATCCGACCTGTTTAAAAGAATCAAATGATGCATTGTTGCTGTGATTGGATGAGGGTTTATCTTGCATATTGGCATGGTCTTCAAATGTATCTCGTGTGATACCACAATCATCTACTTCAAAATCTGAAGATACCAAATGTTTCTCTAAGTTCCTGGTACAGTCATCTGCCAAGAATCAAACACATTTTATTATTGATGAATAACATTAAAATTGTATTGAAGTTTTATAACTTTTCCAATTACAAACAGGATTCCAAAAAAGTTGGGACACTATACAAATCATGAATAAAAACGGAATGCAATGATGTGGAGGTGCCAACTTCTAATATTTTATTCAGAATAGAACATAAATCACGGAACAAAAGCTTAAACTGAGAAAATGTACCATTTTAAGGGAAAAATATGTTGAATCAGAATTTCATGGTGTCAACAAATCCCCAAAAAGTTGCAACAAGGCCATTTTCACCACTGTGTGGCATCTCCCCTTCTTCTTACAACACTCAACAGACATCTGGGGACCGAGGAGACCAGTTTCTCAAGTTTAGAAATCGGAATGCTCTCCCATTCTTGTCTAATACAGGCCTCTAACTGGGCCTTCTTTGTTGCACCTTCCTCTTTATGATGCACCAAATGTTCTCTATAGGTGAAAGATCTGGACTGCAGACTAGCCATTTCAGTACCCGGATCCTTCTCCTACACAGCCATGATGTTGTGATTGATGCAGAATGTGGTCTGGCATTATCTTGTTGAAAAATGCAGGGTCTTCCCTGAAAGAGATGACGTCTGGATGGGAGCATATGTTGTTCTAGAACCTGAATATATTTTTCTGCATTGATGGTGCCTTTCCAGACATGCAAGCTGCCCATGCCACACGCACTCATGCAACCCCATACCATCAGAGATGCAGGCTTCTAAACTGAGCGTTGATAACAACTTGGGTTGTCCTTGTCCTCTTTGGTCCGGATGACATGGCGTCCCAGATTTCCAAAAAGAACTTCGAATCGTGACTCGTCTGACCACAGAACAGTCTTCAATTTTGCCACACTCCATTTTAAATGATCCCTGGCCCAGTGAAAACGCCTGAGCTTGGGGATCTTGCTTAGAAATGGCTTCTTCTTTGCACTGTAGTGTTTCAGCTGGCAACGGCGGATGGCACGGTGGATTGTGTTCACTGACAATGGTTTCTGGAAGTATTCCTGAGCCCATTCTGCGATTTCCTTTACAGTAGCTTTCCTGTTTGTGGTGCAGTGTCGTTTAAGGGCCCGGAGATCACGGGCATCCAGTATGGTTTTACGGCCTTGACCCTTACGCACAGAGATTGTTCCAGATTTCTCTGACTCTTCGGATTATGTTATGCACAGTTGATGATGATAGATGCAAAGTCTTTGCAATTTTTCGCTGGGTAACACCTTTCTGATATTGCTCCACTATCTTTCTGCGCAACATTGTGGGAATTAGTTATCCTCTACCCATCTTGGCTTCTGAGAGACACTGCCACTCGGAGAAGCTCTTTTTATACCCAATCATGTTGCCAATTGACCTAATTAGTGTCAATTGGTCTTCCAGCTCTTGGTTATGCTCAAATTAACTTTTTCCAGCCTCTTATTGCTACATGTCCCAACTTTTTTGGGATTTGTTGACACCGTGAAAATTTGAATCAACGTATTTTTCCTTTAAAATGATACATTTGCTCGGATTAAACGTTTGATCTGTCATCTACGTTCTATTACAAATAAAATATTGACATTTGCCATCTCCACATCATTGCATTCAGTTTTTATTCACAATTTGTTTAGTGTCCCAACTTTTTGGGAATCCGGTTTGTACCTTATTTTGCGGTGTAAGACAATAGTGACATATTTGATTAGTTATACGTCCGATAGACAAATTTAGCATTATGAGTTTCTATAGTGTAAAGAGGTAATTGCTGTGTAAGTGTTTGCTGGTTGATAGTATTTGTAATGTAGAGGACTGGTTGTTATTTTAAGTACGGACTTGGTTGATTATTTTATGTAGGTTTGGGGCTTGTTTATATATTTAATGTAGATATCCATCTTTATATGTTTTCACTGTAGTATTGCTGGTTAGTCATGGTGTTTCCATTATAACACTGGTGTCACAAGGGTGTCAAGAGCCACGTCTGACTCCGTTATACCCGGGGTCAGGAAGTCGCAGCGGGTGGCTGCGCGCTCTATGTCTAAAGATCACATTGTTTCTTAGCGATTGTTTTCTGTGTTTGCTTTGCAATCCTTTTTGTCTCACTCAGGGATCCGTAGCTTCTCCTCCTCAGCTGTTTCTTGTCTGCCACTCCCAACCTCCTTATATTCTCTTCTCACACTTCTCTAGTTGCCAGTTATAGAGCTTCCTGCCTGGACTTCTATACTGACCCACTGGAGCTGTGAATCCTGGTTGTTGTTCCAGAGTGCTACCCTCCGGATCCCTGTTGGGCTTTTTGTTGTCTCCTGTTGTCGCCCACCTGGGATTATATGTTGAGTCTGTATTGTCTGTCCTCCCCTTGGTGTTTTCCTTTAGAGCTAGTGGTGCGGACTAGTGTTCCCACCGCCCTGTTCACTATCTAGGGCTCATCTTAGGGAAAGCCAGGGTTTTAGGCACGTGATCGGCGTACGGGTGAGGAACCCGTCTAGGGACGTCAGGCAGCCAGGTGCCAGCCGCAAGGTGAGTCAGGGGTCACCACCTTCCCTCTCACTTGGGCAGGGCCTTCCTCTTTCCCTCCCTCTGTGTCACGTATGTGATAGTCACGCCGATCGTGATAACTGGTCCGTAGTATGAAAGACCCAGTGAATGTCCGGGTTTGTCATCCCTGTATATTCCAAAAAGGAAGGACAACACAAAACACAACGAAAAAGGGAGAGAGCCTAGATAGGTTCATAACATATGGGACCCCATGATTGAGGGCATATGGGCCCTAAATTGAGGGCATATGGGACGCCATGAATATGATGTAGTAGTATGGGTGTGATGGCAGAGTCATCCCATTTAGAAATTGAGGGCCCAGTTGATGTCGGATTCTCTTTGTCTCGTGTATCTTTGTCATGTGTAATTCTTATGGTATTGGTCTTTGTCTTTATATCTATGGTTGATATAGTTTCTGAATTCTTGTTAGTGAAGTAATAGGCCTTTCTGTTTATGTGTAGTGGGATAGTGAGGGGCGGCTGCTCGCCAAGGGGCAACCTGAAGGACTATAATGACCCTACCGGTTACTCATCGAGGAGCGACAACCGCCCCAATCAGAGGAAACCAAAGATCTCCATCTCTGCGTTCAGTCCATTTGGCAGGACAGAGTTGAATTCGAAGAACCTCCTGGACTTTATTCTCAACATTTTATGTATAAAATTGCCCCCCCCTCCAATCCTTCTTTACCTTTTCAAGTGCCGTATAGTTTAATCAACTAGGGTCTTTGTTATGAGTAATTCTGAAGTGATTTGATACTGTGTGTTTGTCGTAACCTTTTCTTATGCTTGCAATGTGTTCAGATACACGTTTTTGGAGTGTTCTTTTGGTGCGGCCGATATATAGTTTTTGACATGGGCATTCTAGGGCATATATGACTTCTGTTGAGCTGCTCGTTAAGAATTCTTTAATTTCTGGTTTACGGAGGTTTGTTTTGGATATGACACAGGTGGTTCACAAGAAAACTTCACCTCTCCATAAAAGCCCAGGCCCAGATGGACTGTCTACAATTTATTATAAATCCTTCCAAAACATACTTCTACCAGAACTACTTTTGGTATGTAATTTAATCTGGGAGGCGAAACCCCTGCATCCACAGATGTTGACAGCGCAAATCACTATCATACCCAAGGAGGGCAAAGACCCATCTTCCTGCTCCAGCTATCGGCCAATTTCTCTACTTGATAATGATTTGAAACTGCTGGCTAAGATGTTGGCCACTAGGTTACAACCTCTCCTCCCACAGCTGATACATATGGAACAAGTTGGATTTGTAAGCTGGTGCAAAGAGAGAATGAACTGGTAATGGTACTTCTAGGTACGGATGTCGAAAAGGCATTCAATAGGGTAGATTGGACACACATGAAAAATACTTTGCAATTCTTTCACATTCCCGAAAAGCTTTATTAACCTCTTTAGGACACATGACGTGCCGGTACGTCATGTGTTGTTCCGATCACTGCCGCCCGGTTGGCGGTGATCGGAACAAGGTGCCTGCTCAAATCATTGAACAGGCACCTCGGCTAAATGCGCGGGGGGGGGTCCAGTGACCCCCCCATGTCGGTGATCGCAACAAACTGCAGGTCATTGCTGACACCCTGGTATAAACGGCTGACATCTGTGATGCGATGTCAGCCGTTTAACCCTTTCCATACTGCGGTCCGTACAGACCGCGGTATGGAAAAGGTTAACAATAAGAGGGGGCTTCCTCCCTCTCCCATCGGGGGGCTGCTGTTCCTTTGCAGCCCCCGGACAGAATGCGGTGACAGAGGGAGGGAGCCCCCCTCCTTACCCTTCCCCGTGTGCGCAGTTGTGGCCACAAATGAGCAGTCGGGGAAGGTTCCCATGGCAACAGGACGCCTTCTCAGGCATCCTGCTGTCCATGGTCCTAAACAGATCTGTGCTAAAGGCATAGATCTGTTCAGACAAAGTGTAAGTAAAATACAGTACAAAACACTATATAGTGTACTGTACTGTATTATACAGACATCAGACCCACTGGATCTTCAAGAACCAAGTGGGTCTGTGTAAAAAAAAAAAAAAAAAAAGAAGTAAAAATCAAAAAACACATTTATCACTGATTAAAAATGAAAAAAAATAAAAATAATTCCCTACACATGTTTGGTATTGCCACATCCGTAACGGCCTGATCTATAAAATGGTCATGTTACTTTACCCGAACGGTGAACGCCATAAAAATAAAAAATAAAAAACTATTATGAAATTGAAATTTTGCCCACCTTACTTCCCAAAAAAGGTAATAAAAGTGATCAAAAAAGTCGCATGTACGCCAAAACTGTAACAATCAAACCGTCATCTCATCGCGCAAAAATCATACCCTACCCAAGATAATGGCCCAAAAACTGAAAAAACTATGGCTCTTAGACTATGGAAACACTAATACATGATTTTTTTTTTTAATCATTGTGTAAAACATACATAAATAAAAAAAAAGTATACATATTAGGTATTGCCGCGTCCGTATCTACCGGCTCTATAAAAATATCACATGATTATATATATATATATATATATATATATATATATATATAATTTTTTATATATTTTTTTTGCGTGTATACACAAACATAAAGACATTTATATATTGTGAGAATAAACCCCGGGTGCTGTCATGAGCTTATGGAAAAGTGATTACCGGTGAGTGTAATCTTAGATTTCCCTTACGCCCATGACAGCACCCTTGAGAGACGACTAGAATAGTAATCCTTTTAGGGGGGGGGGCGGGACTACTGCCTGGAGGACTTTCCTACCAAAAGCTAGCTGCCTAGGTCTAGTCTGTAATGACGAAAAAAGGTACATGGAGACTGGCATGTGGCTGCTTTACAAATCTGTTCTAAGGAAGCATCAGCCCTCTCTGCCCAAAAAGTAGAAACTGATCTGGTGGAATGAGCACCAAAACCTTCCGGGGGGGGGGGTTTCCCGGCAGAAGAATAGGCCAAAGTAATGGTGCTTACAATCCATCTGGAAAGTGATTTAGGAGAGGCTGAGAGACCCTTGTTTTTTAACCACTGAATTGAATAAAAAGCTTAGAGGTTTTCCTCCTTGGATATTACTAGTCAATGTAATGGGATAGACATATTTTTACATCTAAGCAATGGAGTTTCTTCTCTTTTCATTATTTGGATTTTGGCACAGAGAGGGAAGGACAATGTCCTGTGTTCTATGCAACATAGAAACTACCTTTGGCAGAAAGGAAGGGTCTGGCTTAATAAGTACCCTGTCATCCAAGATGTTAGTATAAGGTGGGGATGTTGAAAAGGCTGAGGTGATCGCCACCAGGAAGGCAGTTTTGAAGGAAAGGAGTCTTATAGGTCCTGTAACGGTTCAAAGGGAGGCTCCATGAGGCTAGTGAGGACTAAGTTGAGGTCCCAGGGGGGACCGAGGGTCCGAGTATCGGTCTAACTCTGCTGATCTCTTAAAAAAAAAAAAAAAATATATATCTCTTAACCCAGGGATGGTTAGCGATCGGGGAGTCAAAAAAGGTACTTATGGCAGATACCTGTACCTTGAGAGTGCTAGGCCTCAAATTCTTTTCATGACCGGCTTGTAAAAAATCTAAGATCTTACACATAGGGGGAGGGTTTAAAGGATTCACCGGATCCTTATCAAATTTTTGTAAGGTCTTCCAAATTCTGAGGTAAATTGAGAAGGTAGCCTCCTTTCTGCAAGATAGCAAGGTGGAAACGACTTTCTTGGAGAGGCCTCTACTTTTTAGGATTTCCCCCTCAAGAGCCATGCTGTTAGATGCAACTGTTTTACATTCGGAAAGAGGACAGGGCCTTGAAACAAAAGATCTAGGAGAATCCAAGGGTCTTCTAGGGAGAGTTTCCTCAACCAGGTTCTTCGGGGCCAAAATGGAGCAATCAGGATCACTCTCGTTCGTTCTTGTCTTAATTTTTGGAGAAACCTTGGAAGGAGTCTTAGTGGAGGAAAAGTGTAGAGTAGCTGATTCAGCCAATGGAGGGAGAAGAAATCTATCCCCGTTGGTAAGTCTTTTGACCTGAGGGAAAAGAAAAAGTTGGCATTTTCTGTTCTCCCTGGTTGCAAACAAATCTAGTTGCGGACGACCCCAGAGGAGAGTTATTTGGTTGAATATTTTTTGATTCAGACACCATTCCCCCTGGACCAGTGTGTTTCTGCTTAAGAAATCTGCTACCTTGTTTTCCGTCCCCTTTAGATGTACCGCCTTGATACAAAATAAGACTTTCTGATTTGGTTCCTCCTTGTCTGTTCAAATAGGATACGACTGTGGTGTTGTCCAAAAAAAATCTTTAGAGCTTTCCCCTGAAGTAAAGGAAGAAATTATTTTAATGCAAGAAGAACTGCTCTCAGTTCTCTCATGTTTTGAGAGTCTTGACTCTCTTCCTTTTTTCATACCCCTTGTTGTAAGTTTCCCTGACAATAGGCCCCCCAGCCGAAATTCTGTTGATTCCAAGGGAGACCTTGGGACAGATTTAAAAAGGATTCAGCCACCAGCGTAAAGATTGAATTACATGAGGGGGGAGTGGAAGTGGTGCGTCCAGCGGAAAACGGGCACCCTGCCATTCTTTCAGGATTTGCCATTGGAGGGGTCTGGAGTGAAGCTGACTCTAATTGACCGCCAGTATGGTGGAAGTCATTCTGCCCAACACCACCATTTCCTGCCTGATAGTACGGTTCTTTGCTACCATCAGGGATTGAACTCCACTGAGTCCAGGATCATTCCTAGAAAAACACATTTTTGGGAGGCTATTAGTTGCGATTTTCCCCAGTTTATCTGCCAACCGAGTTTTTCTAGGATCCGCACCACCTCTTTGAGATGCAAGTCCAGACGGTTCTTTGACTCTGCCACCACCAAAAAATCATCTAGATATGGAATTACTAGAATGTCTCTCTTTCTCTCATGTGGGCCATGACTTCTGCCATTACTTTTGTGAAGAGTCTGGGAGCCTGAGAAATTCCGAAGAGCCGTATATTGTAAGTGATGAATCTGATTCTCTATTGAAACTGCGACACAGATATTTTTGATAGTCTGCGTGAATTGGGATGTGGTAAAATGCATCTCATATCTATTGTGGCCATGAAACAGCCCTCGAATAGAGGTTTTAAAACTGACTGAATTTACTCCATTCTGAACTTCTTGTAAGAGAGAAACTGATTTAGATCTTTTAAATTTATAATTGTTCTGAACGTGCCTTCTGGTTTGGGAACCAGAAAAAGGGAAGAATAGAAACCTTTTCCTTTCTCTGACTTTGGTACTGGAACAAGGACATTTTTCTCTAAAAAAGAGAAAGAATCTTCTGTTGCAAAGCTAGGTTTTTTTACCGAATCTCTTAAGATATTTGTGACTTTGAATCTCTCCGGTGGGCGAGAGACAAACTCTAGACGAAAATCTTCCTTTATAATGCCCAAAATCCAGAGGCTTGAGGAGATTTCCTCTCAAGCGTGAAGGAAATGAGAGAGTCTGGTCGCCCACAGGAGAGAAACCGTAATTGTTGAGTGGGTCTGGAACCTGAGGAAGATTGGGAAATGAACAGGAAACCCTCATCTTTCCTGCTCTGAAATCCTTTCTTTGCCCCTTATAAAATTCCTTTTTGTTCTTCTGAAAAAAAAAAAAAACAAAAAAAAAAAAAACGCTGCTTTTTTTTTTGGGGGGGGGGGGGGGGGGGGGTCTGGAGACAGGGAATCCTTTTTTTATTATCGGACGCCTTATACAGGTATGGCACTAAGTTTATTTTTAGATCTTGTGTCTCCAGACCATCCTTTGAGACAGATAGCTCTCCTTGCTGAGTTAGAGAGTGCGGCTGATCTAGCATTCAATTTCAGCGCATCTGCTGAGGTGTCTGAAATGAAATCAACTGCTTTAAGGATAGTGGGAAAAACAACTAGCAATTGATCTCTCAGGGTTTTATTTTGGATGCAAGATTCCAATTCTTGTAGCCATAATTTTAAAGATCTAGCGGTGGATGTGGCGGCAATATTCGGCTTGAAGGCCTGAGCTGAGGTCTCCCAAACTTTTTTGAAGTAAATATCAGCTCGTCTATCCATGGGATCCTTAAGTGTGCCAAGGTCCTCAAATGGTAAGGCCGACTTTTTCGAGATTTTAGCAACTGGTGCATCCAGTTTAGGAGGCCTGTCCCAATTAGCAGAGTCCGCCTCATCAAAAGGATATTTCCTTTTTACATTTTGTGGAACAAAAATTTTTTTATAAGATTTTTTCCACTCCTTTTGGATCAGGAACTTGATGTTTTCATTTACGGGAAAAACTCTGGATTTTCTCTGTCCTGGATCGCCGAACATAATATCCTGAATGGATTTCGGATCTCTGGATTCATCAACTGTCATCGTAGCACGGTTGCTTTTAGTAAAGCCTCCGTATTATCAGGTGAAAAAAGTGGCCTGCCAGTGGTTTCCTCATCCTGTGACGAGTCCGAACTATATAAGATTTCACCTAGCTCATTTCCTTCTGACGAATCGAAATCTGACGTTTTAGTAGCCATGCCTTGTTTGCCCGAGATTACGGAAGGGAGGCTATTTTTAAATACGTTCATGGAATCAGATACTTCCGATTTCACCATCTCTCTAATACTTTGAAGTAGGGATGGGGACTTCTCTTCCACTACTTTGTCGACACAATGTTGACATAACATCTTTGGCCAAGAGGGGGCGAGCTTCTTTTTACACATAGCCTTTCTAGGCCCCTCTTTTATTGTCTAAAAATCAAGAAAAGAAAAAAAGAATGCCTTAGCATAACAGAGAAAATAAAAAAAAGACTGGGGACCCTTACCCCACCAGGAGTACAGGTCTGACTTCATGACCCTTCTGCAGCTCAGCACGCTGGCCACTCTCATCCTCCATAGCAGATACAGGATAGAGCGTTTTTGAGAGGAGAATTCGGGCCCTCTGTAGGCTGGCTGGCCTGCTTCTGACTGTGCGCTTTAGGGAGTATGGAATCCCTCGGTCGGATCCCTGCTGGTGCTTGCTGCAGCCTTTTTAGTAGGGAATTAAATTCCTACTTCCGGAACGCAAGCTGCATGCGTTCCAAACACCGGAAGTTATATTGGGCACATCCGGTTCTCGCGTGTCGCACGAGATTTCGGCCCTCTCGGACGCCCGTACCAATTAGGATGAAGGAGAGGGAGGCCCCAACCCCCTGAACACTGCCAGGAAGCGCCAGCGTGCTGGTCGCACCTCACAGTGCGACCCGACTGCAGCAGAGCACCAGCACAAGAAATTCCAGGACCCCAGAAACCAGCACCAGACTTACTCCAGCGGCTCCTAGAGGAGGCTTACGCCGGACCAGGTAACCCCTCTCCACCACAATACGGGGGCCCTGCAGCCTAAATCTTTTGCTCCCCACAAGGCCGTCCTATCCCTAGGACAGGAAACAGGAACTGGTGGTCTAGGGGCCATGCTCCTCCTTAAGAGCTCTTCACGAAAGTTCCGGTTTCCTGTCCTGGATAGAGGCGGTCTCTCAAGAGTGCTGTCATGGGCGTAATGGAAATACTATATTATGTACAGGTAATACCGATTCCACTGCCTAGATCTTTCTTTACACACCTGAGGAAAACACTCACCAACTTATTATGGAATGGGAGACGACCTAGACTGTCAAGCCCAGGTGGTACAGACAGTTATATACTTATATTACATGGCCATCCAAAGCCTAAGGCCTCTTTCACACAGGCGTTGCGTGTGAGAGCCGAATGGGATGCGGGTGTGTCGCGGGAAAATTGTGCGATTTTGCCTGCGAGTGAGGTGAGTTTTGTATGCGATTGCGTGGCGTTATTCAGGTTTTTTTCACGAGAGTGCAATGCATTTTGCACGAGCACAAGAAAAAAACTGAATGTGGTACCCAGACCCAAACCTAGACTTCTTCACTGAAGTTCGGGTTTGGGTTAGGTATTCTGTAGATTTTAATATTTTCCCTTATAGCATGGTTATAAGGGAAAATAATAGCATTCTTAATACAGAATGCTAAGTAAATTAGGGATGGAGGGGTTTAAAAAAAAATATTATTTAACTCACCTCTTCCACTTGTTTGCGCTGCCCAGCAAGTCTTTTCTCTTCTTCTTTAAAGACCTGGGAGGAAAAGGACCTTTGGGAACGTCATCAAAGGACCTTGATGGACCATGTGATGAGCGCAGAGACGGCACCAAAGGTCCTTTTTCTCCCAGGTTCTCAAAGAAGACGAAAGACGACGAGCCGGACAGCGCGAACATGTAGATGAGGAGAGTTTAATTTTATTTTTTTTAACCCCTCCATCCCTAATTTACTTAGCATTCTGTATTAAGAATGCTATTATTTTCCCGTATAACCATGTTATAAGGGAAAATAATGTAGATCGGGTCCCCATCCCGATTGTCTCCTAGCAACCATGCGTGAAAAATCGCACCACATCCGCACTTACTTGCGATTTTCACGCAGCCCCATTCACTTCAATAGGGCCTGCATTGCGTGAAAAACACACAATATAGATCTTGCTGCGATTTTTAAGCAACGCACAAGTGATGCGTGAAAATCACCGCTCATGTACACAGTCCTATTGAAGCAAATGGGTCCGGATTCAGTGTGGGTGCAATGCGTTCACCTCACGCATTGCACCTGCGCGGAATTCTCGCCCATGTGAAAGGGGCCGAAGCATCTTCGAATGGATATGTAACCCTCCAGGTAGGTTACACATATCCATAGAACAATCAATTACTAACATACCACTACGATCCCTGGTATTAGCACGAATGGATAGGTCAGATCTCCCTAAAGCTATTTCCAATTCAATAACCCAAAATACCGTGAAGCTATGGTTTACAGAACCTGCGACAACCCTGCTTACAAACCCCTTGACCCCCTTACTACAAGTTAGAGATGTAATGTGGGACTTGTCCTCGGAGTTTAGGTCATCGCTATGAAAGGCTTGTAAACATAAGTAAACAACATTATAGAAATACTAAGGGGAAATATAGATCAACTAGAAACCACAGATCAATTGGTTTACTAAGATCATTTTCAGAGAACCCACCTGATACATATTAATAAAATACAGACACCAGATGATCCCACATACACTAGCTTTGAGAAGATGGTAATGGATTCTAGAGAACCTATCAAGAAAATATCCCAACTATACACATCACTTCTCCATACAGGATGGTTAAGCAAACCAGCTTCCATTGTCAAATAGGAAGAAGACCTAAAAATAACTTTTTTAGATGAAGACGTAAAATATTTACTGGCGTCCGTCTGCAGGAAAATTATTACAAAATACTCACCAGGTGGTACTACACCCCGGAAAGACTACATAAAATGTTTCCAGCATCCTCTCCAACATGTTGAAGGCGTTTAAGGAGCATGGGAACCTTTTATCATGTATGGTGGACATGTCCGATGCTTGTCCCATTTTGGACCATAGTGTATGAAACATTAGCCAAATTGCATAATAGGATGATCCCATGTCAGCCACAGATGTGTTGCTGGGTATGTTGGCTCCACCAAACAACTCCAACTACGAGAGCCGCCTACACCAGCACGTGTTAGCAACGGCGAGATTGTTAATAGCTCAGTACTAGAAGACAACCGCCACCCCGCAATTGTCACATTGGCTTGTTAATGAAAAAACTGACAGAAGAGAAAACTAAAAAATGTAACATAAAATGGTATCATCCAGTAAAGGAGTAGAATCTGTGGGTCTTCTCTGCGTTACTTAGTGGTCACTACTCACCTGGGCGGTTATCTGTAGGAATGTCCTCTGTACTCTGCTCATCACCCCTCACATATGTCTCTGTAGGATTAATATTGTTCAGATCTTCACCCGGATTAACAAGCTGTGAAAGAAATATTGTAGAAGTCATCAGACGGTTGGAGAAGTCGCGTGGAAGGTTTTATATGACCTGAAAAGACAACCAAAAATGACCGGACAGCAGGAGATATCTGACCCAAATATCTGCAGGTCTCCTGTATAAATCCAATCTGATTGCTTCGTTATCCCAACCAGTTTGCAATGCAGGGAGAGGAGCCCTTATATTCCATCCCTAACATTACATTGTGTGTATATACCATTACATTGTTTGTGCACCTGTTGCCCTTGCTGGCCGCCCCAGGGCTGTGAAGCCGGTAAGCCAAAGTTCTTTCGGTCCATGGCTTGTTTACCTCCTCGGAATGGGTATAATCATCTGCTCTGCTGCAGCCAATGACTGGAAGCAGGTGACCATGCCTGTGCCAGCGAGGAAGCAAACAACATTTACTGGAAGATGGACACAGGAGCTGGCACACATAACCAGAGCTGAGGGTAGCAGGTACGTATGACTCTTTCCATATGGAGGCTGCGGGCACATGTGAAAAGTTACTTATTCCTGAACAAACCCTTTAATACTGTCTTCCTGTTCTGTCTACCAGTTTTGGGATGACTGCAGGCATGAAGATACTGTACCTAGTATAAGGGACAGGAGAGAAGACAGGAGAGGTGAGAACTGATTATCTATCACCACTAGATCATCCCGATTATCACTGTCTATAGTATAAGGACAGGAGAGGTGAGAACTGATTATCTATCACCACTAGATCATCCTGATTATCACTGTCTATAGTATAAGGACAGGGGAGAAGACAGGAGAGGTGAGAACTGATTATCTATCATCACTAGATCATCCAGATTATCACTGTCTATAGTATAAGGACAGGAGAGAACACAGTGGTGTAACTAGAGTTCTAAGGGCCCCAGGGCAAACTTTGGATAAGGTTTCCCCCTCCCCATAATAAGTTTGAATGGGTTGTAGTACCCTGTCACTGATCACTACACAAACTCGCAGCGTCTAAACCTCTATAGCTATAAAGTCCCTGTAAAGCCCCCTACAGTGTCCTAGTAGTTAAATGTCCCCTTATGGTGGACCCAGCAATAATAATGCTCTGGTTGTGTTACCAGTATTAAAAATACCTCTGACAGTGTCTTCAGTAATAGTAATGCCCCCCATACTTCCCCAGTCCACAATCCTATCCTCTTAGTCCTCAGTAATAATTTAGCACTTTTAATGAGCCAGGGAGAACTGTGGCCAACTACTACTACTCCTGGCCGGTACTGATACCGCTGCTACCACCCACATTCTAACTCTGGGAGGACGAGGCATGGGTCTTTCGTTTTGTACTCTCCCATTTTCCAGACATATTATTATGAGACCTATAAATGAAAAGTCAGGGGTTCAGTACACAGATCATTAAACGGTACTAGCAAAATTGCAAGTGTGTTTTCTGTAATTTAAAGACAAAGGCACAATTATAGAGTAATTAAACTTTTCTTTCACTCAGATGGACTGTGTAAGTGCATAGTTATAACTGTTCTTTTTTTACCAATTTTCTTTTTTAAAACCTCAAGTTACTTATTGCCAGCACAGCACCCCAAATAGCATTCTGCTGCTATGCTCAGCAATTGCACATTACTGGAAGGGCCTCATATTCATGTTATCTTACTAATGTACTTCATGCCACCTGCTGTTTGTTCATGTTAACCTACTAATGTACTTCATTCACCGGTTCCGTTCTCTTCCCTGCGTAAATTCTACACAAAGATCATGTGGTCCAGTCCCTGAACTTGTCATCCACTGCCCGTACCAAATACATTTCGTCTCCGTCGCCAAGGACTCTGTAGACGATTTTTAAACTAGTATCGGTGGCTCTACCGTGGAGGGCTCGTCCCCGCTATGGTCACAT
This sequence comes from Bufo gargarizans, assembly GCF_014858855.1. Lineage (NCBI taxonomy): Eukaryota > Metazoa > Chordata > Amphibia > Anura > Bufonidae > Bufo > Bufo gargarizans. The sequence goes on from NC_058085.1 coordinate 39,889,366, forward strand.
GTTTCCAGTTCCATGCGGTCACATGGTATAGATACAGTTGGAGCAGTCCAGGTATACTATGTGACCGCAGCAGGGACGAGCGCTCCACGGTAGAGGGGATCTTGACAAAAACTGAATGAGAGGATTGATAACCCAGAAAATAGTCCCTGTACAGGGTCACCCTTATTGAGATAAAACATAACTTTTACTATTTATGCTAAAAGGAAATACAAGTGTCATCCATTAGAACTATGGGGGTCCCGCAGTCACTATTATGTTATAACTATGGGGGCCCCGCTGTCACTATTATGTTATGGTGTACAGATCACGTATATCACCTGATAGGATATTGGAGTGAGGTGTTGGCTCAAAGTGCACATGAAATTCTGGTGGGGGGTGGGGGTTGATCCACAAGTATTTTAGGGTGAATCTATAGGTATCTAGATTACCCAATATGTCCCAGGTCTAGTGGTCTCTGTGTGGTCTGGCTGCAGGATAACTACTGGATTCTCCCAAAATAGTGGCGGAGCACTCGATTTAGTGAATACTCACTTTAGTGAGGAGTCATACATAGTGGAGAGTGTCCACTCCGCAGGTCTCCCCTTACTCCTTTTCTACACCCCTAAGCGGGGGAAGGAGAGAGGGGAAGTAGGTACGTTCAGATCACACATACACACTGCTATCAGAACCTAGGTCTGGAGAGAGATCTCCTCCACGGCTGGGGTCTCCCCTTGCTCTTTTCCTACACCCCTAAGCAGATGAATTTTTGCTAAATTCTTACTGAATCCGGTCAGTAATAATTTCAGGGACTTATTGTTTAAGTATGTGCTTTCCCAGGTTATTGGATAATGTAGGAATGAGATCTTCAGCAGCGTGCTATGTTTAGGGACATAGAGAAGACAAGGAGGAGCAGCTGGTGGGGAGGGAGCTCTCCAGAGGGATCTGATAAATGATGCTGTAATCCTGTAGTTCACAGGACGTCAGTGTGACCAGCGTGACAGTGGGCTGGGGACACAGCTTTTTTTTTTTTACATTTAGAAAAAATACAATAAGGGCTCATTCAGACTGCCGCATGCTGTCCGCAAAAATGCAGATCCGTTTTTTTGCGGATTAGATGCTATCCCATTCACTTCTATGGGGTCCTTTTCTTGTCCTATACTTGTCCGTAAAAATCAGGACATGGCCCTATTGAAGTCTATGGATCAGCAAAAAAAATGGAATGCAATCCGTTTTTTTTTAGGACATGCTGAACTGTCCGCAAAAAAACGGATCCGCATTTTTTGCAGACAGCATAATGAGCACTTTAAAGGGAACCTGTCACCATGAATTTGGGTATAGAGCTTTGGACATGGGTTACTAGATGGCCGCTAGCACATCCGCAATACCCAGTCCCCATAGCTCTGTGTGCTTTTATTGTGTAAAAAAAACAGATTAGATACATATGCAAATTAACCTGAGATGAGCCCTGTACGTGAGATGAGTCAGGGACAGGACTCATCTCAGGTTAATTTGCATATGTATCAAATTGTTTTTTTACACAATAAAAGCACACAGAGCTATAGGGACTGGGTATTGCGGATGTGCTAGCGGCCATCTAGCAACCCATGTCCTCAGCTCCATACACAAAATCCTGGTGACAGGCACCCTTTAAAGCAGATATAAAAAAAATGTATAATACTTCAGGAGCTTTACTCTTTATTCTAAACACCTCTGCTTGCCTGTCAGTGAATGAAAACCTCTCTTTGCTCTCAGAGGGAGGAAAGATTGCCCAAATTCTAAAGCTGCTCGCTGTGTGACTGTGGCTGGACATTCAGTCTGCGAATGTCACCTTGAAGGTTTCCATTCACTGACAGTGTTGTCGCCATTTTGCAATTCTAAGTCGCATTGGCGACCATTTTGGTCACAATCTGGAGCATTGTGTACGGATGCATCTGAGCATCTAGAAAATTGCTGGTGAGTTGAGGTTCTATGTGCTGATACAAATAATCCTATACTGCTTCCCCAATGGTTCCCTGGCCCTGGGGGCTTCACTATTGGCTGGGAAAGCAAAAGGCGGGAGAAGGATTACAATAAAATGTGGCAGGTCCTTGAGCTTCCCCTTAGCACAACCCAAACTCCCCTGATGAAGCCAGTGCCCTGGTGAAACATGTAGGAGGGTTTCCTCCTGGGCATCCTTTTTAGGCAGGGAACGCCATTCTACCGCTGGCACGGGATAGTGCTTACTAACAGACAGACCTACAGAATCTACCTCCTGATGGAAGGGTGTGTGTGGGCAACTTTAGAAAACTGCTGGCGAGTTAGAATTACTGTATTTTTCGCTTTATATGACGTAACTGATGATAAGACCAGGTCTTTTTAGGAGAAAATTAAGAAAAAATTTATTTTTACTAAATGGTGTGCTTTTGAACTAATGGGGGGGCAGTTCAGTTAGGGATCTGTGGAGGGCAGCGTTATAGGGGGGGGGGAATCTGTGGAGGGCAGCGTTATAGGGGGGGGGGATCTGTGGAGGGCAGCGTTATAGGGGGGGGGATCTGTGGAGGGCAGCGTTATAGGGGGGGGGGATCTGTGGAGGGCAGCGTTATAAGGGGGGGATCTGTGGAGGGCAGCGTTATAGGAGGGGGGGATCTGTGGAGGGCAGCGTTATAGGAGGGGGGGGATCTGTGGAGGGCAGCGTTATAGGAGGGGGGGATCTGTGGAGGGCAGCGTTATAGGAGGGGGGGATCTGTGGAGGGCAGCGTTATAAGGGGGGGATCTGTGGAGGGCAGCGTTATAAGGGGGGATCTGTGGAGGGCAGCGTTATAGGGGGGGGGATCTGTGGAGGGCAGCGTTATAGGGGGGGGGATCTGTGGAGGGCAGCGTTATAGGGGGGGGGGATCTGTGGAGGGCAGCGTTATGGGGGGGGGATCTGTGGAGGGCAGCGTTATAGGGGGGGGGGATCTGTGGAGGGCAGCGTTATAGGGGGGGGGGGGATCTGTGGAGGGCAGATGTATGGGGGGATCCGACCCCATAACATTGGGCCCTAGTCATAGCCATCACATATAAAGTGTATCCAGCAGCCCCCAGCAGTGCTGCTTTGCTAAACTTGCAGTGATCCCTTATCTGTAAGCAGTACTCGCCATTGATTAATGAAGTGTGCGGGGCCGAAGCGTGACTGAGTAAGTGACGTGCGCTGCCGGTCTGCCCGCTGCATGCATGGCGAGTACTGCTTACAGAGAAGGGATTACTGCTAGTTTATATGTGATGGCTACTCTTACCCTGATAACGCCCCTGTGTACATGTCACTGGTACATCGCAGGCCGCTATGCCTATGCAGCACAGCACAGCCTGCGGTGTGCCGGCCATGTAATACTGCTGTATTCGCTTTATAAGACGCACGGCCATTTCCCCCCCACTTCTGGGGGGGGGGGGGGGTGTCTTAGAAAGCAGAAAATACGGAATATGTGCTGATGAAAATAATCATATACAGCTTTTCCATTAATCAACTGCCAATATTATACTCTATACAAGTAAGAAGGGCGACTTGCATCTAGATGTGCTAGAATGGAATCCGTGGTATGGCCTTGGTGCTGCCACCCTAGACTACAAAACCCCTGAAGATAACGATGCATTTATCTCCTGATGTTCATGTTCAAGCTGACAATCCGAGCACAACTATGATTGACCATTTGTATTATTCAATGGTCCCGGCCAAGGAAATCTCAGAAAACTGTTGTGCCACTCTTGTGCAGCCACACAAGGTCTGCAGCAGTTCACAGAGGAGGCCATCTTAAAAGTCTCCATAGGCAGAAAATTGTTAGAAGAACCAGACAATTTGTAATGTCTATGGTCAGCTGCAATCCTGCCATCTCCACCTTACTCATTATACAAGGATAAAACATATAATACTGGTGGATAAAACAAGACTGAAGACAAGATCTTCACAGCCTTCTACAGATCATAGGGGACATTTCATGAGACCTTATCTCCATCTACCTGATCATCCTGTGGAACATTGTGATGTTCTTCTGAACCATCCTGTGGAAGAAGAGGACTGGGACATCTCTCCGGTGTTCTTCTCTCTTCCTTAACTGTAGGAAACACATCCAGTGACTGAATTCACCCCTTACATACAGATAATGAGAGGACGTGTGTACTTAGTCATGTCTATTACCTGGTGATGTGAGCGGGTGGTGATCCTCCATCATGATGTCCTTGTACAAAACTGCTGGCGAGTTAGAATTACTGTATTTTTCGCTTTATATGACGTAACTGATGATAAGACCAGGTCTGTTTAGGAGGAAATTAAGAAAAAAATATATGTTTACTAAATGGTGTGCTTTTGGTGGGTTTTGAACTAATGGGGGGGCAGTTCAGTTAGGGATCTGTGGAGGGCATCGGCCCAACGGGAAATTTCCCTGTAAGGTCTATGGCCAATCCACCCCTGGTGGCTGGGGAGGGGATGATGTTATTTACATGGGACTGTATATTGAAGGGGCTGAGAAATTATAATTTTTGAGGACACTAAGGCCCCTTTCACACGAGCGACTTTTTCACACAAGCGATATGGCCTAAAATCTATATTGCGATAACGATATATATCGTGATATATTATTTTCCATATTTGGAGGAGGGGGTTAAACTTTTTTTTTTTTTTTACCTTTTATTTACTTATTAACTATTAGCCCCCTTAGGGACTTGTCCTATTCCTTCTAATAGAGCTCTATCAGGGTGAATAGGAGCTCACACTCTCCCTGCTGCCCTGTGCATAGTACACACAGCAGCAGGGAGCTTACCATGGAGAGCTTCAGTAGTGTCCTGGCTGCCATGGTAACCGATCGGAGCCCCACGATTACACTGGTGTTCATTTACTCATATGCACCTTTGTGCTGCTACTGACCTAGCGCATAGGTCTAATGTTCCACTATGGAACTAACATGATCTAAAGTATCGCCCCACCGCATCAATATAAGGATTTTAGTGTGTTGAACTTTGCGCATATTCTCAAATATTGAAAAGACTCAATAATGGAATGATCAGTGATTTTTCTCAGTCGGATAACTGCTTGGACCTAGTGTGTTGGAGGTATTGGACTCAAGTTACCTCTCAGCTCTGCGCTGTTGGTTTTCTATTCATTGGACCTAAGCTGCCACCTAGCATCAGCTGCCCAGTATTGTCGTCCCCTTGCCGCCTGCGGCTATATTTATTGCTGCTTTTTATCATCATATTCACATGATTTTTAGCCATCTTAGACAATTATTCCTGCGCATTGTGTATTGCTCATTTATATTGTATTTTTATTAGTTAATAACCCTTTTATGTATGTGCCCATAACCTCAATAATTAAACGTAGTGACCACATTTCCTCAGGTGTGCCCAGCCTTTTTTACATATATTTACAGGGCTCCAAATGGCGACCAAAATGGTCGCCAATGCGCCTTAAAATTTGCAGATGGCGACAAGACTTTTTAGTCTTGTCGCCATTTCCGACTGTACCGCCGCGATCCTGCGCAGCCCAAGTTGTCTTCACTAGCACAGTCAGTGGAGAAGGAAGGAGTCCCTCCCTCTCCACTGTGACGCAGCCGCCTCTACCACCAATGGGGAGATAGCAGGGAGGAGGAGGGGAGGAGCTGTCGCCACTGCGCCACCAATGAATGTAAAACATAAGTATAGGCAGCGGTATCACAGACCTGGCACCCGGCCTCAATAACAGGGCATGCGATCTGCGGTAATTAACCCCTCAGGTGCCACAGATCGCATGCCCTGTTATTGAGGCCGGGTGCCGGGTCTGCTATACCGCTGCCGACAGGACCTTTCATGGGTACAAAGAATATTAACTTATTAGTAGCATGCTACATAGAGCGGCGCCCAGGGATCTAAGTGCACTTACTATTAGTCCTGGGCGCCGCTCCGTTCACCTGCTGTGGCCCTCGGTAATTTCAACATTCAGAGCAAGGAGGAGGAGACGCCAGTGTCTGTCCTTCCCCCTGACAGCAGCGCTGACCAATCACAGCGCAGAGAGAGGGAGTTGTTTTTTTCGCCCTCTCTCTGCGCTGTGATTGGTCAGCGCTGCTGTCAGGGGGAAGGACAGACACTGGCGTCTCCTCCTCCTTGCTCTGAATGTTGAAATTACCGGGGGCCACAGCGGGCGAACGGAGCGGCGCCCAGGACTAATAGTAAGTGCACTTAGATCCCTGGGCGCCGCTCTATGCAGCCTACTACTAATAAGTTAATATTCTTTGGACCCACGAAAGGTCCTCTTTAATTACATTCATTGGTGATGCAGTGCGCCCCCCAAAGCCTCACCCCCCCCATTATCACTGGCCACAAGTCGTTCCCCCCCCCCATTGTTATATGGTGGCCACAGGGTCCCATCCCCTCCATTGGTGGCAGTGGCAGATTACACTGCTGTGGCTCAGATCGTTACGATGGCAGCCAGGACGCTACTGGAGCCCTGGCTGCCATGTTCAGCTCCCTGCTGCTGTGTGCACTATACACAGGGCAGCAGGGAGATGTGTGAGATCCTATTCACCCTGATAGATCTCATCAGGGTGAATAGCACAAGGGATGAAAAGATCCAGGTTCTAGTCCTAAGGGAAGAAATGGTTATTAAATAAAAAGTTAAACAAAAAAAACACCAAAATACTAAAAGTTTAAATGGCCCCCTTCCCAGTTTAACATATAAAATTTACAAACAGTAAAGAATTAACATATTACATACAGGCCGTAACAGAAAAAACAAACTCTAAACCACGCAATTCGCCATTTTTAGTCACCTTGTCCCCCAGAAGATGTCCCTGGCTGTGAGAGCTATGTGGTGCTGTTTTCTCCTATATGTAGTGCTGGCCACTTTTTTTTTTATTATATGCATTTTAAATTTGGCGACTAAAAAATGTAATTTGGCTCCTAAATTTTTTAGTTTAGGAGCCAATGGCTCCTGGTCATTTTTTTTTGTCTGGAGCACTGATTTATTGGTTTGCGCAAAAGTTATAGCGTTTACAAACTATGGTACAAAAATGTGAATTTGCGCATTTTGAAGCAGCTCTGACTTTCTGAGCACCTGTCATGTTTCCTGAGGTGCTAGAATGCCAGGATAGTATAAATACCCCCCAAATGACCCCATTTTAGAAAGAAGACACCCCAAAGTATTCGCGGAGGGGCATGGTGAGTTCATGTACAATTTAATTTTTTTTCACAAGTTAGCGGAAAATTACACTTTCTGAGGAAAAAATAAAAATAATAAAGTTTCCATTTCTGCTAACTACTGGGAAAAAAAAATAAAATCTCCCACGGACTCACTATGCCCCTCAGTGAATACCTTGGGGTGTCTATTTTCCGAAATGGGGTCATTTGTGGGGTGTGTTTACTGTTCTGGCATTTTGGGCGGGACTAAATTGTGGGCGACCCTGTAAAGCCTAAAGGTGCTCGTTGGACTTTCGGCCTCTTTACTTTAGGCTTCAAAAAAGTGTCACACATGTGGTATCGCCGCACTCAGGAGAAGCAGGGCAATGTGTTTTGGGGTGTATTTTTACATATACCCATCCTGTGTGTGAGGAATATCTCTGTAAATTGAAAAATTGTCTTTTACAGAGATCTTTCTCACACACAGCATGGGTATATGTAAATATACACCCCAAAACACATTGCCCTGCTTCTCCTGAGTACGGCGATACCACATGTGTGACACTTTTTTGCAGCCAAGATGCGCAAAGCGGCCCAAATTCCAATGAGTACCTTTAGGATTTCACAGGGCATGTTTACACATTTGGATTCCGTGAGGGGTGCGGCGAGTTCATGCAAGATTTTATTTTTTGTCACAAGTTAGTGGAATATGAGACTTTGCAAGAAAAAACAAAAAAATTATAATAATTTCCGCTAACTTGTGCCAAAAATAATAATCTTCTGTGAACTCGCCATGCCCCTCAAAAGTGATCTTTATAGCGCCGCAGCGATTTTACGGTGTTTTTACAGTGATCAGAAAAAATAATTCTGTCACTGCGGTGGGGCGGACTGAACGCAAATGTGCGCACAAGATCAGGCCTGATGGGGCGAGCACTGCGTTTTTTTGTAGAGCCTAAGGTGACCCTAATGTACTGATATAGTCTTGATCACTTACAGATACTATATAGTACTAGTGCTGATTAGCGACAGCGATGACGCCAATCAGCGACTAATCAGTGACTGCGGTGGGCTGGGCGCTAACTACCTAACAAGTAGCTAACTAACTGGCGGTGATAAGGGACCCTTAGGCCTCATTCACACGTCCGCAATTCTGTTCCGCATTTTGCGTAACGGAATTGTGGACCCATTCATTTCTATAGGGACAGACTTTGTCCCGCTCGGATCCGGAATTGCGGATCTGCACTTCTGGATCCGCACTTCCGTTACGCAAAAATATAGAACATGTCCTATTCTTGTCCGCAATTGCGTACAAGAAAAGGCATTTTCTATATAGTTTTGGCAATGTGCGGATCCGCAAAATGCGGAAAGCACATTGCCGGTGTCTGTGTTTTGCGGATCCGCAAAGCACATACAGACGTCTGAATGGAGCCTTACAGGGGGGTGATCAATGACAGGGGGGTTATCAAGGAGTCTATATGGGGTAATCAGGGGTTAATAAGTGACAGGGGGGTGTAGTGTGGTGGTGATTGGTGCTACTTACAGAGCTGCCTGTGTCCTCTGGTGGTTGATCCAAGCAAAAGGGACACCAGAGGAGCAGGTAGCAGGTATGTCAGACGCGGTTATCAAAACAGCGTCCAAAATACCTTTCTTATGTTAAAAAAATCGCATCTACAGCCTGCCAGCGAATGATCAGCGCTGACAGGCTGTAGTTTAACGTCTCAGCTGAGCGTCGCTGTGAACACACGCGCGTTCACACAAAATCTCGGGTCTCACGATTTGACGCCAATAGGCATTGCTGAGCCTGAGAGTGCCGCCGCCCGGACGCCTATCGGCGTTACATGTGCGGCAAGTGGTTAACTATATTCATTGGTGGCGCAGGGTCAGCCGCACACAGTGGGGCGATGATTAGCCCCTTTCCAGACAGCGGTCCCTAAGGACCACAGTATGGAAGGGGTTAAACAGTTATGGAGTGCTGTGTGCGTGTGGAGCGCATGCCCAGTGCACAACTGGTGACACACACACAGACAGACACAGCGCACGCACACAGGGTGGTGAATGTAGTAACAGAAAAATAAAAACCGCACAATTCGCCATTTTTTTTGGTCACCTTGTCCCCCTAAAAAAATAGTATAGGACTGTTCGATTATGGGCCGGACGTTTCATAAAATGCGGAATGTGCGCGGCTTTTTTAGTGGTTTGTTTTTAGTGTGGTATCGAGTATCACAATTTTTTTTATGGTATTGAGACTAGTGTGGAGCTGGTGAGTGTTCCTCTTACCTGGGCGGGGCGTGTCCTCCTCTACCTCTGAGGATCCTTCACCATGGAGCATCAGGTGTTTCTATTACTACCACCATGTGCAGGAGTCAGGCTCCAGGCTGTGCTGCAGGAGGAAGCAAAGGACCTGTGATGATGTCATGACCATGTGACCGTGGGAGGAGTCAGGCTCCAGGCTATGCTGCAAGAGGAAGTAAAGGACCTGTGATGATGTCATGACCATGTGATCACGTGTGGGAGGAGTCAGGCTGCAGGCTGTGCTGCAGGAGGAAGTAAAGGACCTGTGATGATGGCATGACCATGTGGTCAAGTGTGGGAGGAGTCAAGCGCCAGGATGTGCTGCAGGAGGAAGTAAAGGACCTGTGATGAAGTCATGACCATGTGATCACGTGTGGGAGGAGTCAGGCTCCAGGCTGTGCTGCAGGAGGACGTAAAAGACCTGTGATGATGTCATGACCATGTGACCGTGGGAGGAGTCAGGCTCCAGGCTGTGCTGCAGGAGGAAGTAAAGGACCTGTGATGATGTCATGACCATGTGATCACGTGTGGGAGGAGTCAGGCTCCAGGCTGTGCTGCAGGAGGACGTAAAAGACCTGTGATGATGTCATGACCATGTGACCGTGGGAGGAGTCAGGCTCCAGGCTGTGCTGCAGGAGGAAGTAAAGGACCTGTGATGATGTCATGACCATGTGATCGCGTGTGGGAGAAGTCAGGCTCCAGGCTGTGCTGCAGAAGGAAATAAAGGACCTGTGCTGATGTCATGACCATGTGATCACGTGTGGGAGGAGTCAGGTTTATCTGCTCAGTGTATGCAGGATAGGACTCTATTGTGCAGTTTGTAATTCCAGTGTGTATGTAGCAGTGCTGTATGTGTGTGATGTTTATATGGATGAGCTCAGGGGCGTAGCTAGAAATGACTGGGCCCCATAGCCCATAGGATCCTGCTTCCCCCTAATCCCAATATGTAATGGTCCAGACCTCCAGTGTCCTGTTTCCCCCTATATAATGGTCCAGACCTCCAGGATCCTGCTCCCCCCTTCTCCTTAAATATAATGGTCCAGACCTCCAGGGTCCTGCTCCCCCCTTCTTAAATATAATGGTCCAGACCTCCAGGGTCCTGATGCCCCCTTCTCCTTAAATATAATGGTCCAGACCTCCAGGGTCCTGCTCCCCCTCCTCCCCAGATATAATGGTACAGACATCGGGGATCCCACTCCCCCCTCCTCCCCAGATATAATGGTCCAGACCTCCAGGGTGCTGCTCCCCACTTCTCCTTAAATGTACTGGTCCAGACCTCCAGGGTCCTGCTCCCCCTCCTCCCCAGATATAATGGTACAGACCTCGGGGATCCCACTCCTCCCCAGATATAATGGTCCAGACCTCCAGGGTCCCGCTCCCCCCTTCTCCTTAAATGTACTGGTCCAGACCTCTAGGGTCCTGCTCCTCCCTTCTCCTTAAATGTACTGGTCCAGACCTCCAGGGTCCTGCTCCCCCCTTCTACTTAAATGTACTGGTCCAGACCTCCAGGGTCCTGCTCCCCCCTTCTCCTTAAATGTACTGGTCCAGACCTCCAGGGTCCTGCTCCCCACTTCTCCTTAAATGTACTGGTCCAGACCTCCAGGGTGCTGCTCCCCCCTCCTCCCCAGATATAATGGTCCAGGACTCTTTTTCCAGTCCCAGAGTCAGCCAGCCAGCCCTCACCTCACAGCCACTTGAACGTCTGCGCGCCCACACTCCAGCAGCTCTGCCAGGCCCAGCAGCTTCGCTGTACGCTCCGCATCCTCCACTTCCGGCCAGTTTGACTGCCGCCCAGACTGGGAGCGGGACCACTCCATCTCCTCATTGCAGGTATGCCTCTCTGCCTCCGGCCGCACCCTATCGCACCGCCCACAGCCTGCAGGCCCTGCAGATAGCGCTTTCTCTGTCTGCCCTGGTGGGGCCTACGACCCCTGTAGCTACGCCACATGAATTAAAAAATATATATAATCCTCAGCCGGCAGCCAGGGCCCCATAGCGATTGCTATGGCTGCTATGGTGATCCCTACGCCCATGGATGAGCTATATCTGTGTAATGTCTGTATAGCTGAACTGTATGTGTGTGATGTATGAGTAGTTGGGCAGGGCTGTACTGTGTAATGGCTGTATAGCTGAGCTGTATGTGTGTGATGTGTAAGTAGTTGGGCAGGGCTGTATTGTGTAATGGCTGTATAGCTGAGCTGTATGTGTGTGATGTGTTAGTAGTTGGGCAGGGCTGTATTGTGTAATGGCTGTATAGCTGAGCTGTATGTGTGTGATGTGTAAGTAGTTGGGCAGGGCTGTATAGCTGAGCTGTATGTGTGTGATGTGTAAGTAGTTGGGCAGGGCTGTATTGTGTAATGGCTGTATAGCTGAGCTGTATGTGTGTTATGTGTAAGTAGTTGGGCAGGGCTGTATTGTGTAATGGCTGTATAGCAGAGCTGTGTGTGATGTGTAAGTAGTTGGGCAGGGCTGTATTGTGTAATGGCTGTATAGCTGAGCTGTATGTGTGTGATGTGTAAGTAGTTGGGCAGGGCTGTATTGTGTAATGGCTGTACAGCTGAGCTGTATGTGTGTGATGTGTAAGTAGTTGGGCAGGGCTGTATTGTGTAATGGCTGTATAGCTGAGCTGTATGTGTGTGATGTGTTTGTAGTTGGGAAGGGGTGTATTGTGTAATGGCTGTATAGCTGAGCTGTATGTGTGATGTGTAAGTAGTTGGGCAGGGCTGTATTGTGTAATGGCTGTATAGCTGAGCTGTATGTGTGTGATGTGTAAGTCGTTGGGCAGGGCTGTATTGTGTAATGGCTGTATAGCTGAGCTGTATGTGTGTGATGTGTAAGTGGTTGGGCAGGGCTGTATTGTGTAATGGCTGTATAGCTGAGCTGTATGTGTGTGATGTGTAAGTAGCAGGGCTGTATTTTGTAATGGCTGTATAGCTGAGCTGTATGTGTGTGATGTGTAAGTAGCTGGGCTGTATTGTGTAATGGCTGTATAGCTGAGCTGTATGTGTGTGATTTGTAAGTTGTTGGGCAGGGCTGTATTGTGTAATAGCTGTATAGCTGAGCTGTATGTGTGTGATGTGTAAGTAGTTGGTCAGGGCTGTATTGTGTAATGGCTGTATAGCTGAGCTGTATGTGTGTGATGTGTAAGTAGCTGGGCAGGGCTGTATTGTGTAATGGCTGTATAGCTGAGCTGTATGTGTGTGATGTGTAAGTAGTTGGGCAGGGCTGTATTGTGTAATGGATGTGTAGCTGAGCTGTATATGTGTGATGTGTAAGTAGTTGGGCAGGGCTGTATTGTGTAATGGCTTTATAGCTGAGCTGTATGTGTGTTATGTGTAAGTAGTTGGGCAGGGCTGTATTGTGTAATGGCTGTATAGCTGAGCTGTATGTGTGTGATGTGTAAGTAGTTGGGCAGGGCTGTATTGTGTAATGGCTGTATAGCTGGGCTGTGGATGTGTAAGTAGTTGGGCAGGGCTGTATAGCTGTGCTGTATGTGTGTGATGTGTAAGTAGCTGGGCAGGGCTGTATTGTGTAATGGCTGTATAGCTGAGCTGTATGTGTGTGATGTGTTTGTAGTTGGGAAGGGGTGTATTGTGTAATGGCTGTATAGCTGAGCTGTATGTGTGTGATGTGTAAGTGGTTGGGCAGGGCTGTATTGTGTAATGGCTGTATAGCTGAGCTGTATGTGTGTGATGTGTAAGTAGCAGGGCTGTATTGTGTAATGGCTGTATAGCTGAGCTGTATGTGTGTGATGTGTTAGTAGCTGGGCTGTATTGTGTAATGGCTGTATAGCTGAGCTGTATGTGTGTGATGTGTAAGTAGCTGGGCAGGGCTGTATTGTGTAATGGCTGTATAGCTGGGCACCGATGCCCAACCACTTATCTTTCAAGATGAGTACATGGGAGGACCATCGCAGCATGTCTCGGATGATGACGAAACACCGTTGCCAACTGCAGGGGCTTTCGAAAGTGTGCAGACTGACCAGGAGGGCAGGGGTGAAGACTGGGTGGAAGATGATGTGGAGGACGATGAGGTCCTCAACCCCACATGGAATCAAGGTCATGCAAGTGACCTTTGTAGTTCGGAGGAAGAGGCGGTGGTCGCACAGGGCCACCAGCACAGCAGAAGAGAGAGCAGGGTGCAAAAGCGGAGCGGCCGTCCCCTAGACAGTACACCTGCTACTGCCCACCGCAGCAAGGGACCGAGCACACCAACGCCAGCTCCAAGGAGTTCCCTGGCGTGGCAGTACTTCAGACAAAGTGCTGACGACAAGACACGAGTGGTTTGCATGCTGTGTAATCGGAGCCTGAAGCGAGGCATGAACGTTCTCAACCTGAGCACAACCTTCATGACCAGTCATCCAAGTGCAAAGCACGAGCTGCAGTGGAGTAGCCACCTCAAAAACCAAGAAAGGTCTCTGGCTCCTCCTGCTTCCTCCTCTGCTGCAGTCTCGGCCTCTTCATCCACCTCTGGAGTGACAGTGCCACCCCGCAAACAGAGGATCTGCCAGCAACACCGCCACCTGGGTCACCAAGCATCTCCACAATGTACCACGGAAGCGTTCAGCTCTCCTTCTCCCAAACACTGGAGCGGAAGAGGAAGTACCCCCCTACCCACCCGCGATCCCTGGCCCTGAATGCCAGCATTTCAAAATGATTCCACAGTACGTCGTGCCCAGCCGCCACTACTTTTCCAGACGAGCCATCCCTTCCCTGCACAACCAAGTAGGGGAAAAAAATCAGGTGTGCACTGTGCAACGCCATCTGTGGCAAGGTGCACCTGACTACAGATCCGTGGACCAGTAAGCATGGTCAGGGATGTTATATCTCCATAAGTGCACACTGGGTAAATGCAGTGACGGCTGGGCCTGAGGCGGGTAGCAGTTTGCTGCATGTCCTTCCACCAACGAGGATTGCAGGGCGCTTCAGTTTGCCTCCTGTTGCTTCCTCCTCCTACTCTGCCTCATCATCCGGTCAGCGTAACACCTTCACCACCGACTTCAGCACGGCCAGGGGTAAACGACAGCAGGCAGTTTTAAAATGTATCTGTTTGGGGGACAAACCCCACACCGCGCATCTCGTAGCAGCTCTGGGACTAGCCGGTTTGACGCACATCCCTTGCCTGGCACTTCTGCTGAATTTGGTGGGGCAGAGTTCCCTCAAAAATGACCCCGATATGTCAGAGCTGCTGCATAAAGTGCGGGCCGTCTGTGCCCGCTTATGGTGTTCTCACCCTGCTGCAGCTCGCCTGTCAGTGCTGCAGCATATCTTCGGCCTTCCCGCTCACCCCCTCACATGCGATGTGCCCACAAGGTGGAACTCCACCTTGCACAAGCTGGCCAGACTGTGCGAGCAGCAGCAGGCGATAGTGGAGTTTTAGCTGCAGCACACATGGGTCAGTCACTCTGCAGAACAGCACCACTTCACCACCAATGACTGGGCCTCCATGCGAGACCTGTATTCCTTGTTGCGCTGTTTCGAGTACTCCACCAACATGGCCAGTGCCGACAACACCGTTCTCAGCGTTACAATACCACTACTATGCCTCCTTGAAAAACCGCTGCTGGTGATGATGGAAGAGGATGTGGCACAGGAGGAGGAGGAGAAAGAGCGATCATTTCGTAGGGTTTCCGGCCAGTCATTCACAAGTGGCTCAGAGGGTGGGTTCCTGCACCCACAAACGCCAGGTACACTATTGTCCAGACAGGGCACAGATCTGGAGGATGACGAGATGGAGGAGGATGAGGAGGAACCTTGTTCACAGCAGGGTGGCACCCAGACCAGCTCATGGCCATCACTGGTGCGTGGCTGGGGGGGATACAGAGGACACAGACAATACACCTCCCACAGAGGACAGCTTTTCGTTGCCTCTGGGCAGCCTAGCACACATGAGCGATTACATGCTGCAGTGTCTTTTCAACGACCGCCGAGTTACCCACATTCTAACTTGTGCTGATTACTGGGTGGCCACGCTGCTGGATCCCCGTTACAAGGACAACCTACCGTCCTTAATTCTGTCACTGGAGCGTGATCGTAAGATGCGCGAGTACAAGCACACGCTGGTAGAAGCGCTGCTGGTGGCATTCCCAACTGACAGCGGGGGCACAGTGGAAGCACAAGGCGAAGGCAGAGGAGGAGGAAGAGGTCGCCAACGCAGCTGGGGCGCCACCAGCACCTCAGAAGGCAGGGTTAGCATGGCCGAAATGTGGAAAAGCTTTGTCAGCACGCCACAACAACCAGCACCACCAGCTGATATGGAACGTCTTAGCAGGAGGCAGCATTTCAGCAACATGGTGGAGCAGTATGTGTGCACACGCCTACACGTACTGCATGACGGGTCTGCCCCCTTCAACTTCTGGGTCTCCAAATTGGGCACATGGCCTGAGCTTGCCCTTTACGCCTTGGAGTTGCAGGCCTGCACCGCAGCCAGTGTATTATGTGAACGTGTGTTTAGCACGGCAGGGGGCGCTATCACAGACAAGTGCAGCCGCCTGTCCACAGCCAATGTGGACAAGCTCACGTTCATTAAAATGAACCAGTGTTGGCTACCTCTCTCTTTCTCAAGCTTCCTCTCCAGCGTGGAACCCTGATTCGCCGATAACCG